>NC_057801.1:272558487-272678680 GCF_018294505.1 Triticum aestivum
GAACCGCAGGCCATTGATTTCGTATCCAACGGCTGCAAAATTCGCTGACCAGAGATGAAAAAGTCAGTCAACCGACGTGTAGCTTCACCTTGCTAGTGCGTTCAGTTTCGACAACAAAATTCAGTTTCGACAGTTAGGTTCAGTTTCGACAGTTAAGTTCAGTTTCGACAGTTAAGTTCTGTTTCGACAGTTAAGTTCAGAGATGAGCGGCTGATGTATTTTACATCTAGCACTTTGTGGTTATGTATTTTACATCATGTATTGGAGATGCTATTAGAATTCCACTCAGGTTAACGTTGTTCGTTGTCTCTCTTGTCCTGCTTCAGCCTCGGTGTCGTACAACTCACCGGAGCTTCTCCAACGACGAAACCCTCCATCACAGCGGAGCAGTACCTCGGGCTCCATCTCCAGACGCCTAAGATCTTCTTCACCTCCTCCGACAGCAAATTCAGCCGGAGCATCCTCACCGGCCAACCCAATCACGCTGAGATCGACATGGCTTCGCCAAACAGGTTGTACACTTGTTGCATCAATTTTTTACTCTACATGTTATATATATTGTCCACTAAGCACTCGTAGTAACGGGAAATACGATTATTTTATCCTACTATATGACAAGCAATGAGGTACCAGGCAACTTAGCTATCCGTGATGGACTCTCTTGAATGCCATCATTATTTATCTCTACGCGTTTGAGCTGTGCATTTGTCGATGGGCCTAGGAGTTGAGCTAGTATGGCAGTGGCCTGGGTCCAAAGTAATAGAAGTAGCACAAAAACATTTTTTTAGTGTAGGATTTTCCTTGCTCAAGCCTGCCTACTCGAATCGCCAGTGCTTGAAAGGAAAAGTGAATGAAAAACATAGGAATTGGAAAGTTTCCTATGGTACTACTTTTCATGAATTTGGTGCAAAGGAATGGAGCAAAGGAAAACTATAGGATTTGTTCCTTTAGTGTCTCCTTGAAAGAAAAACCGTAGGAATTCTAATTTCCACTTCTCCTCCTTTTCATATTCCTATTCATCGAGCACAAGACTAAGAGATAGTAGCATAATAGCATTATAATCGTACATTTTCTTGTGGTTTGACTTAATCTGACCATGCTTTTTTGCATCCTGTGATCTTCCAATTGTTGTGAATCAAACACCTAGATTGGCAGAAATCCTGTGTTTTTAAATTTTCTGTTTTGCACGTACATTCCTATCCTATTCATGTCTATTTCCTATCCCTGCATTGTTAGAATCCTCAAATTCAAACAAGCCCTTACTCAATTACTTCTGTTACAGATATGTGTCAAAGAAAACCTTGTGTGGTTTGTGCTGCTCCTGCGGCGCTGTGTTCCACCCCAGCTCAGCTGCTCCAACGATGCAAGGGTTCACCACAGCAGGGATCCGCTCTCCAGATTGTCTTTCGCCACCTCAGATCTTCTTCCCCGCCGCCGGCAGCCACGACAACTGCATTACCATCACCAACTGAGTAGATGACCTTGAGGACTACACGGGTCCGCAAGAGAGGTCGCACTCTTCCGTGTGTGCTTACGTTATGCGTCGCTTAATATGATGACATGCTACATTATCATCGTGTTCACCTATTAGACTCCGAGTCAGGTCCAAACTAATGTTGAAACTTGAGTATTTAAATGGTTGTGGGGTACATATTGGGGCAGCAATCAGTACTACCTGTCTACTATCTGGTTAATCTCTGGTGTCTACTATGAGTTTCATGTTGGGTGCAAACAAACATTAAAGGAGCCATTATCTATATTTTTTAACTAAAGCTATTATCTGCCTGCTATCATTGGTTTTGGGTCTATCCACAGTTTGCTACCATCACTCTGGATTTGTGCATGCACTCCTTACATAATCTTATTCCTATGCATGCCAGTTATTTTACACAATGGAACTGATCATGTAGAGAAAAAGAGACGAGCCTTGCATGGCAATAAAATTTCATGCAGACGTCGTTCCATGGTGGGCGCAAAGGCAGCCCCCCTCCAACCATTACGGATCGTAATCAAGAGGAAGATAACTGTTATGAGGGGGATTCAGAAGGATAAGACCACTCCTATTTACCCCATGAGGTCTTCGCTCTAACTTGGCATGCTGATGTTGGTAATATCATGCATATGGTGCCTTGCATTGCTTACTATATACATTAAAGATGTCATCTGCTTAGTTTAGACATGCTTTGTGTCAATGCCATCTGTTTAGTTTCTTTATCGTATATGTGAATCATGCAATGCCATCTTGTCTAGCCAGGCATCATATATGTGAATTTTGCAATGCCACCCTTATATGTGAATTATATCATGCCATCATTTTTTTATTATGTGTTAAATTTGTCAACAATTTTAGTACATTCAATTACTCTTCCTGTGCATCAGCCATTCGGCACGGTCATGGAAAAATCTGGAGTGGAAACAAGGTCTTCAAAGCAGACAATGCTATCTGACGAAGCACATGTCTTGCTGGTTACCGATAGCTCCTCAGAGGAGGATTCAGAGACAGATGACCAGTCATATTTCCCTCCTGAGGTGCATGCCCTAATTTGGTAGGGTTATGTTACTCATATTGTGCGTATGGTATCTTGCATTGCTATGTCATTTGCTTAGTTTAGACATGCTTTGTGTGAATGCCACTTGTTTAGTGTCTAATTACCATATATGTGAATTATGCAATGCCATCTTGTTGCAAGACATTATATATGTGAATGATGCAATGTTATCTTGTTGCAAGGCATTATGTATGTGAATTATACAATGCCATGCTGTTTAGGCAAGCGTCATATATGTGAATTATATCATGCCGTCCTTTTTTTGTATTTCTCATTGCTTTTGTTGACAATGTTTGTATATTCAACTGGTCTTCCTGTGCATCAGCCATTTGAATTGGTGATGGAGAAATCTGGAGTGAAAACAAGGTCTTCAGAGCAGACAATGCTACCGGCTGAAGTAGATATCTTGCTGGTTACAGATAGCTCTTCAGAGGAGGATTTAGAGGCAGATGACCAGTCCTATTATCCCCCTGAGGTGTATGCTCAAACTTGGCAGGGTTATATTACTCATATAATGCATATGTTGTATTGCAATGCTTAGTTTTTACATCATATCCACAATATTGAATGCCATCTCCTTAGTTGACACATCATATATGCAATTGCCCTCTGCTCACTTCCTTAGTATATAAATCATATATTTGAATTATGTCATGCCATGATGTTTACATAGATAGCATGTATCTGAATTATGGCATGCCAACCCATTTTCTAAAGACATAATATAGTTATATCATCTCATCCTGTTTACATAGTCATCATATTTTAAATTATGTCATTCTATCCGTGAATTATATCATGCCATCATGTTTCCATCGATGGCATGTTTGTGATTTATGGCATGCCAACCACTTTAATAGACACATCGTATAGTTATATCATGTCATCCTGTTTACATAGTCATCATATTTTGAAGTATGTCATTCTATCATGTTTAGTTAGCCATCATACATGTGAAATTGTGTCATGCTATCTTGTTTAATTAGCCATCATATATGTGAAATTATGTCCTGCTATTCTGTTTGCTTCGACAACATAAATGTGAATTATTTCATGCCCTGTTTTCTTCCCTACTATCCATTGCACCTGTCTATCTTACAATGTCTGTACATTCAATTAATTTTCTTGTTTATCAGCCATTTCAATTGGAGGGAGTGATGGCAGTATCTGTGGGAGTAAAAACACGGTCTTCAGAAAAGATCGTGCTACCTGTCGATGCAGATAGAACCACGATTGTACTTGCCCAAGAATCAGCCCCACCACACATAACCCACACTCATCCAGATTGTACCCCTACCCAGTTGGACAGAGAACCAGCTACACCCCTTCTAACCCCAACCCCAGTAGATAGACACCCAGTTCCCGTTGACACAGCACCGTCTCCACCACAGAGCACCCAAACACGAGCAGTTAGTAAGGAAACTACAATGGACAAATCACGAGGACCACCACTCCAAACCCGAAGTCAACGCTTAAAGCAGAAGAAGAATTGTTCTCAAGTCAGGTTCCGTGGATATGGTTCATACTACTTTGCTCTTGCATCACTGTATTTATTGATACCAACCAATTTCCAATTTGAAGGATGCAATTGAAACTCCAATGGCGCAACAGGTATGTTTCAAACCTGTTTCTTCAACGTGTTTGGCTGTTTGCTGTTGTAACTTGCTCTATGTTGATTTCAGTTTCAATTGAATAAACAGTTATGTTCTCCTGCCATGCACATTACGAGTGTTGTTATTGCTGTGTAGTTTCCCACACTTATGTTCTGTCTATGCTGCTTTGTCTTAAATAGATATGATTCGAACTGTATCTATCTTGATTTGGCAACATAAACTAGAATGATATAGACCATACAGTGACCATACTACATAGATATATGTTTGTTTCATGCTGTTATCCTGTTCACCTTACTACTGAGCTGGTTTACCAAAATGAGTTTCATATACTACATTGTAAACCTGAGATATGTTTGTTTGTTTCTCTTTTAGAACGCAGATACAATATTGGAGAAGAGTACCCTGTTATGCAATGGTAAAGGAAGTAATGCAGATAAGGTTCAAGATAGTGAGACATCCCTGTTGATCTCCAAGAAAGCTGATAAAAACTATATTGAGGACACTGAGACAACCCCAAAGTCCTGTCTTGATGTAGTGTTCGAGTTACTGGCTACCACTGCTGGCACCAGCTCTTCGAACTCATTGCCTGAATCAATTCGGCTTCTTGAGTCTCAACTTCAAGTTGAAAGACATCGATCAGTTGTTATGCGACAGGAAGTCGAAGGACTGAGGAAGTCCATGCAGAATTCAGATGCATACTTTCTGGTGCAACAACAAGCACTGGAGGACTTAAGCGCCAAACAAGAGAAAGTTAATAAGCTTGCTAAGCATCTTGCCAGCATTATGGGTACCTAGGATATTGTTTCTTGAGCTCTTCTGAAGTGGTTTTAGTTCTGGACTTGTTTTGCTGCGGCGTTTATATGCTGTTGTGTTCCCTATATTTGCACTAGTGGCGAACTTTGATGCCCAGTGGATGTAATATGTGTAATAGCCGTGATAGCCTAGTGTAAGTTGCTTGCTTATTTATTTCCTTGTTGTCTTGTTTATTTGTTTGCTTGTAGTCAGTGCAGTTCTTTTTCTGCGGTTTGCTAGTGGCTGTAATAACCTATTTTTTAAAACTAAGACACAATAACCATGGGCTAATATTTACTATAGTGACACTGGACCTACGGGCCATAGAAACAGTGGGCCTTCTATGGGCCGTATAAACAGTGGGCCTTCTATGGGCCGTATAAACAGTGGGACTTCTATGGGCCGCAGAAACAATGGGCCTTCTATGGGCCGAATCATCAATGGGCCTTATACGGGCAGTATGATCGATTGGCCAAACATGGGCCAATAACAGGCCGCATAATGGCCGTAAACGGGCTAGAGTTGGAATCGTCCGTTCATGGGCCGACCATAACGGGCCATCATTAATAGGTCGTATTTCATGACACTATGAAAACGGCCCAACGTGTTAACAGACCACAAACGGGCGGACTGTAACTACGGGCTGAATTTGGCCCATAAGCAGAAAATGACAGTAATGGGCCGTAAGTAAACGAATGCCGGAAATGAGCCCAAGAATAAATGGGCTCTGAGAAGACCGAAAGATAATGGGATGGAAACGGCCCAACGGAATAACGGGCCCTTAATGGGTATAAAGTGATACATTATTCATTACATGCCAGTTTCACCATGGGTTGTTAATGGGTGTAAAGTAATACACTATTCATTACGGGCCAGTTTCACCACGGTCCGTTAATAGGCCAAGAGTTACATAGGGCCTCATATGGGCCGAAAGACATCATGGGTCATACATGGGCCAGAAGTGAAAACGGGCTGGAATCATATTGGGTGGCCTAGATGACGCTATTGGGCCTAATTCGGATAGGGCGTAACGGGCCTTGGGTTAGAGGGCTATAAATGGGCCATATGCGAACAGGCCATTAACAGGCTTTACATGGGCCGGCCCGCCACCTTTTGACCAAGTCAAACGGGTCGGCCTTTTCACAGGAATGGGCCTCTGTTGGGCCGTGCCACGTGTCGACGTATCATAGGCGCCTTCTGTCCAATGAGTGGATGACATCTGTCCCAATGGTGAGCCGACACGTGTTTCCTCCAGCCAATAATGATTTTACATGTGGAAAATCCCCATTGGTCGGGGCTGTTAACGGGTTATCGGATCCAAAACCCGACCCGATAGCTTAACGGCGTTCCGTTACGGTGGATGCCACGTGTCGGTCACCCTTGACGAAAGCACTTCTGTGACGCGTGATTTATCGTCATGGAAGTGGACACTTCCGTGATGATAATTTTGGTAATGACATGGAACACTTCTACGACAGCACAGGTATGACTATCTTGATTCTGTCATAAATTTGTCATGGATGTACATGCATGACAAAAAATGCGACCTACTGTGACAAACACGTATCATCACGGAAGTGTATTTTTTTTGTAGTGTTTCCACCAAATCCAAATCATGTGAGAGAGAGAGTTGAGTGTTGGGGAGACTATCATTTGAAGCACAAGAGCAAAAAGTTCATCATCAACACACCATTTGTTACTTCTTGGAGAGTGGTGTCTCCTAGATTGGCTAGGTGTCACTTGGGAGCCTCCGACAAGATTGTGGAGTTGAACCAAGGAGTTTGTAAGGGCAAGGAGATCGCCTACTTCGTGAAGATCTACCCCCTAGTGAGGCAAGTCCTTCATGGGCGACGGCCATGGTGGGATAGACAAGGTTGCTTCTTCGTGGACCCTTTGTGGGTGGAGCCCTCCGTGGACTCGCGCAGCCGTTACCCTTCGTGGGTTGAAGTCTCCATCGACGTGGATGTATGATAGCACCACCTATCAGAACCACGACAAAAACATCTGTGTCTCCAATTGCGTTTGCACACTCCAATCCCATCCCTTTACATTCTTGCAAGTTGCATGCTTTACTTTCCGCTACTCATATACTCTTTGCATACTTGCTTGATATGTATTGTGATTGTTAAACTTGTGCCAAAACTCCACTTCAACTTAAAGAAATTAAAAACTGCAACTTTTCTTGCTTAGAGTCTATTCACTCCCCTCTAGACACCTCTTCTCGATCCTTTCACAATGCCAATAGGCATCATTTCCATTCCATCATACTAGAAAGATGCAATCATATGCGTGGACAAGATGTACCGGGAAGCAGTCGCTGCAGAGGTTGCAGAAGCTACCGCTCTCGCCAAGGAAAGCAAGAAAAAGAAGAGGGCTAACAAGGATGCCAACAAGGAATCGGGAAGTGTACCTCTTCGGAATGTGCTGCACCTGTTGATGACTTGTCGAAGAGTTCCAATAGCAAGAGATCCAAGGCTGTTGGA
This sequence comes from Triticum aestivum, assembly GCF_018294505.1. Lineage (NCBI taxonomy): Eukaryota > Viridiplantae > Streptophyta > Magnoliopsida > Poales > Poaceae > Triticum > Triticum aestivum. Next base: position 272,565,928 of record NC_057801.1, read on the forward strand.
CCCGCTATGAAGAAGGTCCCAAGAGGGGCTGGCTGGCACTGATGGTACATTTACCATTAATGCCACCCTCGATGACAAATAGGAAAGCGCACTCGTTGCCTAGCCGCGGGTGAATGTCGATGTGTTTTCCTGGCAACCATCTGACATCCCTGGTGTTCCTAGGGAGGTAATCGAGCACCACCTTGATGTCTGCCCACACGCCCGACCCGTCAAGCAGAAGGTCTGGAAGCAAGCTTTGGAGTGGCAGTTGTTTATTGCCGAGGAGATCAAGAAACTTGAGGCAGCTGGTTTTGTCAGAGGAGTATTGCATCCAACGTGGTTAGCAAATCCAGTGGTGGTGCGCAAGGCTAATGGGAAATGGAGGCTTTGCATAGATTTCATTGATCTGAACAAAGCATGCCCAAAGGACCCATTCCCCTTGCCGCGCATCGACCGGATTGTGGATTCCACCTCCAGGTGTGACTTGCTTTCGTTCTTGGAGGCCTACTCTGGATACCACCAGATCTTCATGTCTAAGGAATACGGAGAGAATACCACGTTCATCACCCCATGTGGCACATACTGCTTTGTGTGGATGCCCTTTGGGTTAAAAAGCGTCAGCTCCACTTTTGCAAGGGCAGTACAAATTGGCTTTGAGTCCCAGCTACACATAAATGTTGAAGCCTACATGGATGATATGGTGGTCAAGACCAAGGATAGATTGACTCTCATTCAGGACTTGGAAGAGACCTTCACAAATCTATGCAAGATCAACTTGAAGCTGAACCCGGAGAAGTGTGTATTTGGTGTTCCTTCCGGCAAGGTACTTGGCTTCTTTGTGTCCCATCAGGGGATAGAGGCCAACCCCGACAAGATCAAGGCTAACGAGTAGATTCAAGCACACAAGACAGTTAAAGATGTGAGGCGTTTGACTGGATGTGTTGCCGCGCTGAGTAGGTTCATTTCCAAGTCCGCCGAGCGCACCTTGCCATTCTTCAAAATCTTGAAGAATGCAGGACCCGTGGAATGGACCTTGGAGGCGTACGTCTCACAACAAGATTTCAAGACCTACCTTTGCTCTGTTCCCACCTTAGTCGCTCCTACGCCATAAGAGCCGTTGCTGCTATATTTAGCAGCGACCAATCAAGTGGTTAGCACAGCACTAGTGGCACAGCAGGAGGTAGATGGAGCAGAAGCTGCTACCGACGTCCCCTCTAGAGAGGAAGGTGAACCCTTCCCAGCAAGGTCAGATGAAGATCAAGACAAGGAAGAGCAGCGCAACGAAGGCAGTTCCAAGGTCGCGGCAAGGAAGAAGGTGGTGCAGTTCCCTGTGTACTTCATCAGCTCCCTGCTGCAGGGGGCTAGGTCGAGGTACACTTGAGTGCAAAAGTTGATTTTTGGCCTCATCATGGCCTCAAGGAAACTGCACCACTACTTCCAAGCCCACGAGATCACGGTTGTCACCTGCTTCCCTTTACAACGCATACTCCAAAACCCCGAGGCCACTGGCAGAATTGTGGAATGGGCTTTGGAGTTATCCATCTTTGGCTTGAAGTCTGAGAGCACGCCAACTATTCAGAGCAGGGCACTAGCAGAGTTCATTGCGGAGTGGACACCTACCCCTGATGAAGAAGTGCTGGAGACAGTCATCCCGGGCAAGGAAGCGCCCCAAGAATGGATAATGTATTTTGATGGTGCCTTCTTCCTACAAGGGGCAGGAGCTGGCGTGCTTCTCGTTGCCCCCACTGGGGAGCACCTTAAGTACGCCGTTCAAATGCACTTCCCTCGGGAGAAGGCTACCAACAATACTGCAGAGTACGAAGGGCTGCTTGCCGGGCTCAGAATTGCAACAGAACTGGGAATCAAGAAGCTGATCATCCGTGGAGATTCATAACTTGTGGTGAGACAAGTAAACAAGGATTATCAAAGCCCATTCATGGAGGCATATGTCGAGGAAGTGAGAAAGTTGGAGGAGCGCTTTAACGAATTTTAAACAAAGCACATACCCCGTGCGGAAAACAACATTGTTGATTATCTGTCAAAGTGTGCGCGCAAAAAACTCCTTGTGGAACCAGGGATTTTTGTTCTCAATCTGACTTAACCCTCCATATCCCTGACAACAATGGCCAGAAAGAGGAGGAAACTGGACTCCAGGAAGCCTCTCCCGGCAGAGCTTCCCGAAGCCCCCGACAGAGATCTTGGCGGGAACAACTTCCTTCGATCGGCAAGCTGCACCCTCCCGCCAAACTACCAACCTCTACGATTGAGGCGTGCGCTCCCGTGAATGAGGAGGCGCCGCTGATCCTCGTTGTCGAGCCTCAGGCTCCAACTTGGGCATGACACATCGTTCGTTTCCTCCAAACAGGAGAACCTCCTGAAGAGCAAGAAGAAGCTGAGAGTATCACGAAGGGCCAGTATGTATCAGTTCGTTGATGACACGCTATACAAAAGAAGGCCCAACAGTGTGAAATTGAAGTGCATTTGCCGGGAAGAAGGAAAGGAACTGCTGGCAGAGACACATAAGGGTATGTGCGGCTCCCATATCGGATCAAGGGCCTTGGTTGGAAAAGCTTTCCGGCAAGGTTTCTACTAGCCCACAACCCTCCAAGACGCAATCGAACTAGTCACCAAGTGTGAAGCCTGCCAGTTCCACTCCAAGAATATCCATTAGTCTGCCCAAGCTCTTCAAACTATCCCTTTGTCATGGCCATTTTCGTTCTCGGGGCTCGACATCTTGGGCCCCTTCCCTCGTGCTACCGGGGGCTTTGAGTTCTTGTTCATTGCAATGAGACAAGTTTATGATACGTCTCCAACGTATATACTTTTCCAAACACTTTTGCCCTTGTTTTGGACTCTAACTTGCATGATTTGAATTAAACTAACCCAGACTGACGCTGTTTTTAGCAGAACTGCCATGATGTTGTTTTATGTGTAGAAAAGAAAAGTTCTCGGAATGTCTTGGAAATCCACGAAGGCACTTTTTGGAATTAATAAGAATTTTTGGCGAAAGAATCAACACCAGGGGGCCCACAGCCTGTCCACGAGACAGCCCCCCCTAGGGCATAGCCTCCTATCTCGTGGGGCCCTTGGACCTCCACCGACCTCAACTCCAACTCCATATATTCACGTTCGGGGAGAAAAAAAAATCAGAGAGAAAGTTTCATCGCGTTTTACGACACGGAGCCGCTGTCAAGCCCTAATCTCTCTCGGGGGGGCTGATCTGGAGTCCATTCGGGGCTCCGGAGAGGGGGATTCATCGCCGTCCTCATCACCAACCATCCTCCATCACCAATTTCATGATGCTCACCGCCGTGTGTGAGTAATTCCATCGTAGTCTTGCTGGACGGTGATGGGTTGGATGAGATTTACCATGTAATCAAGTTAGTTTTGTTAGGGTTTGATCCCTAGTATCCACTATGTTCTGAGATTGATGTTGCTATGACTTTGCCATGCTTGATGCTTGTCACTAGGGCCCGAGTGCCATGATCTCAGATCTGAACCTATTATGTTTTCATGAATATATGTGTGTTCTTGATCCTATCTTGCAAGTCTATAGTCACCTATTATGTGTTATGATCCGATAACCCCGAAGTGACAATAATCGGGATACTTCTCGGTGATGACCATAGTTTGTGGAGTTCATGTATTCACTATGTGCTAATGCTTTGTTCCGGTTCTCTATTAAAAGGAGGCCTTAATATCCCTTAGTTTCTGTAAGGACCCCGCTGCAACGGGAGTGTAGGACAAAAGATGTCATGCAAGTTATTTTCCATAAGCACGTATGACTATTTACGGAATACATGCCTACATTACATTGATGAATTGGAGCTAGTTCTACATCACCCTATGTTATAACTATTGCATGAGGAATCGCATCCGGCATAATTATCCATCACTGATCCATTGCCTACGAGCTTTTCACATATTGTTCTTCGCTTATTTACTTTTCCGTTGCTACTGTTACAACTACTACAAAAACCCAAAAACATTTATCTTTACTTTTGCCACTGTTACCTTTATTATCATACCACTCTTGCTACTAAATACTTTGTTGTAGATACTAAGTTATCCATGTGTGGTTGAATTGACAACTCAACTGCTAATACTCAAGAATATTCTTTGGCTCCCCTTGTGTCGAATCAATAAATTTGGGTTGAATACTTTACCCTCGAAAGCTGTTGCGATCCCCTACACTTGTGGGTTATCAGTTTACAACATGGCTGGAAGTGGAGCTTGTGAGGAAGGTGACTGCACAGTCAGCTATCAAGTTCTTGAAAGGATTGGTGTGCCGCTTCGGGGTCCCTGCCCAAATCATCACTGACAATGACACCCAATTCACAAGTCGTGCCTTCATGCAATACGTTCATGCTCTCGGAAGCAAAATTTCATTTACCCCTGTTGCCCATCCAAAGAGCAACGTACAAGCTGAGAGGGCGAATGCTGAAGTGCTACGAGGACTCAAGACAAGAACATTCGATAAGCTGCAGAAGTGTGGCAGGCGATGGATCGATGAGCTGCCGGCGGTTCTTTGGTCCCTCTGTACGACACCAAATCAAGCTACCAGGCAGAATCCCTTCTCCCTAGTCTATGGGGTAGAAGCAGTTATCCCAATGAAACTCCTTTACAGGTCGCCTCGAGTACATGCCTACGATGAAGTAGCGCAAGGACAGCACCGGCGTGATGACGCTATGCTACTTGAGGAGAATCGTCTCTAGGCTACTACACGTGCTGCACGCTACCAGGAAGCCCTGCGTCGCTATCACAGTCGCAGGGTTCATGCCCAGAGTTTTGAGGAAGGCGACCTTGTCCTAAGGCGTTTTTAGTACGCCAAGGGTACAAACAAGTTGACGCCAAAGTGGGAAGGCCCTTATCGGGTAGTAAGAGTCACCAAGCCTGGCACAGTCTATCTGGAGACCGGAGATGGCATTCAATTGCAAAACTCATGGAACATTGAGCATATCCGTAAGTTCTACTCGTAAGGCGTGACTATCGGGCCCTGCATGGCAGCCACTATTTTGTACAAGCTCTACCGAAGTTGCATGTAACCCTTTGTACAAAGCCAGGCGCAGACCCTGAGCAACCGAGAAAGGAGATTGCATGCATGCATAAGCATATCATGAGCATAGCATGATCATGTAGATAAGATCGCATGTGGCATCCTTTTCATCTACACTAAGCTGCAGGGTTCTTACCATGGACTCGGTCCCGAAGAAAATAAGAGAAGACAAGCCTACATTGCGGTCCCCAGTATGCCAAACAGATAAGTTCTTACTTATCCATACATGTTCTGTAAAGTGAAACTTGTGCATATGAAAACCTCGCCACCTTCGAAACATAGGTGCTACCATCCCTTGACTTGAACATTGCTTTGGCCAGGATGGTCGCAGTGGACTTTGGCGTAGAAGGTTTGGCGGGGGGCTGGTCCCTCTCTATGGTTTTGTGCCTGGTGGGCCTAGCCCAACGGCAACAAACTGAGGGTACTGGCAGGATAGCCTACCAGGGAAAACTTGTTTACTTGAATGTATAGAGGCATTTCACCTCTGCATGGATATGATACATGCACAAGTGCCCGGCAAAGCTTGTATTTTTCATTAAAATGTTGATAGGCGAGTACAGATCTTACAGAACACAAATATGTATAAAGAAGATTACATAATTTAGACTAAAGTTTGGCAAGTGCCTACATATTTTAGACTGAAAATAGATAAGTGTTCTGTAATCCCTTTCTTGTCCCTCTCCTCCTAGGCACTGCGATGGGAGGTGAAGAGGGAAAAAGGAGTGCCTGAGCAGATGCCCGACCCGATCCCGTCAGGACCTGCCGGGTGCAGCTCGACAAGATCGGAGTGGCGAGGCTACGAAGGACAAGGATGGAGGGAGCAGCTCGGCGGTGCCCTGGCCAGCACCCCCAAGGCCAGTGAGAAGCCCCAGCACAAGCGTTGGCGGGGAGAGCCGCCGGAGCTTAGCTGGAAGACTGCTGGAGGAGGCAAAGGCACCAAGAGAGCGACACCCTCCCCAGCAACCGTCTCAGAGAGGCTGGTGATGATGGTGCCGGGGAGGGAGGGGAAGAGCGGAAAGACAAGGCAGCGGGCTGGCAATACGAGACGAAGGCATCGGTGCCATCATACTCCGACCTGACGCCCTGCCACCCACCTTCTCCGTCTTCCCTCGTTTTTTCCCGTCACCATCACTCCAGGAAGACATTGGACCCTTGACCCGTCACCTTCCCTAGAGAGGCAACTGGCGACTACAACGTCCAAGGCGGGCATGGAGCACCGCTACCCACCTTGGCGGGCAGGAAGGCGCCACCGTCTTCAGCATCAACCCCGACTCCACTGGAAGGAGCAGTCCTGGGATTTCCAATAATCCCGAGCGCTAGACTCCAGACGAATGCCGGAAGCCCCGAGAGCCCCGCCATTGGGTCGACGAGACTCGGCGCATCATGGCGGGAGTTGGTGCCTCCTAGCAGATGGCTGACTAGTGTGAAGGAGACGAGCGTTTCACCATTTTGGAGAAGCGCAACACCTCCCACACTGTGGGCGACTCGACGCCCACATCTTCGACCGCTGCATCCCCTTGGGCCCCAGACCAGACTCACTCCGGGGGCATCGACACGAGCATTTGGCGTTATCAACCCCAAGCAAGAGCCCGGGGCTTGGCCCCGGTCTCTCCCTCTCAACATGGAAAGAAGAAGGCGAAGGATGGGGGAGGAGAGGTGCGTGGATGAGCACTTACACTCCCCCTCTCCCCCTCTTTTATAGGCGGGTTGGAGCCGGGGGCTGGCTCCTTCCTCGGCAGGTGACCTCCGTCCTTCTCCACCAACTGAAGAAGACCAGGCCCCTGACTTGACACTCTCCCACACCATGCGCCTCCGTCCCCTAGCCCACTCAATGCATGCGGCATACGTGGCAAAGGATAAGGACATGGTGGGAAGAGTGAATTGGCAGTTACTCACCTGTGTGCTAAAGTCATTCACGGGCCATTACAAGGATGGCCCCACTACAATTGGTATTATGCGACACACAGGAAAATTGGAAACCGGCCCGAGCTAAGATTAATGAAGAAGCAAATAAGATCTCAAAGGATGAACTACCACAGCCTCCTCGCCCGTGTACTTGACAGGGCCTACCCTAACGACGCTCGGTAGCGTGTTCAGGCCAGGCCCGGGGGCTCCTGTCGGTGCAACAAACCCCAGGTATGTTGCCCAGACTGTACACGGGCTCGAGAGCAAGATTGCAACATCCAAGACCAGGCCAAGCATGAGAAGATCAGCTCTTTGAGAAATCAAGGAGCGGATCAAGAAGACCAAGTCAAGCTAAAGGAGCAAGATACCACCAAGGACAAACCTCCCTTGCCGGGTAGGCTAGCCTGGCAAGGTCGAGGTTGCCCCAAAGACAAGTCTCAAAGACTGGCCTGGCTGGCAGGCCTGCCGGGGACAATGAGGGAGGACTCCCCCACCAAAGGCTCCACCGCTCCACCTCATAGCAAGGCAAGTCACCGATCGGTGCGGTGTTGAGCCCTCGAGTGACTAAGTGGCTGTTATTTGGCACGTGGCAGCCATTTTCTAAGGAAATCACCTCCAAATGAGACCCATCCAGAGACATGTCACGCACGCAGGCGAGAAGGTGGCAGAACAGCACGGCAAGGCTTGTCGGGCTCCTCCATGATGTGAAACTAAGTGATGCATTTAATGCACCTTGTCCTCTCTACAGAGTTAGGTATGATAGCACTATTTGCTATCTAATCAGTACACAATGACTGATTTGCCATTGTGGTTACCCCTTGATCTATAAAAGGAGGGCCATGGCAACCTTAGAAAGGATTCGGACCCTTGTACAATCATACGCGTGTAGCTCCTCTCGCCCCGAGGCAACCCCTGCCGGACTAGAGCATTGCGTCTCCACCATGGTCCTCTTATCAATCCACAAAATAGGAGTAGAGTTTTACGCCTCACGACGGCCCAAACCTAGGTAAAAATTGTCTGTGTGATGCTCTGTGCCCTCCGCTCTTTGTGTGATGTGCTCTTCCCCCTGCCGAACCACAAGGGGCTGATGGTCCCATAGGTAGCCGTGTTTTCCCACGACACCCTCTTTTGGTATATAAGTAATTTTGACCTAGAAAAAATAGAGGGAGGACTTTCGGGACGCAGCGCCGCTGTCTCGAGGCGGAACTTGGGCAAGAGCACTTTTGCTCTTCGACGGAGCGATTCCCCCAGGGGAACTTCCCTCTCGGAGGGGGAAATCATCGTCATCATCATCAACAACAACTCTTTCATCTTGGGGAGAGCAATCTCCATCAACATCTACAATATCACCATCTCCTCTCAAACGCTAGGTCATCTCTTGTGTTCAATCTTTGCATTGGAACCTTAGAATGGTATTTGTGGGTGACTAGTAGTGTTGATTACATCTTGTAGTTGATTACTGTATGGTTTATTTGGTGGAAGATTATATGTTCAGATCCATTATGCTATTTAATACCCCTCTGATCTTGAGCATGATTATCATTTGTGAGTAGTTACTTTTGTTCTTAAGGTCACAGGAGAAATCTTGTTGCAAGGAATCATGTGAATTTGATATGTATTCGATATTTTGATGGTATGTATGTTGTGATTCCCTTAGTGGTGTCATGTGAACGTCGACTACATGGCACTTCACCTTATTAGGGCTTAAGGTAATGCATTGTGGAGTAGTTATTAGATGATGGGTTGTGAGAGTGACAAAACCTTAAACCCTAGTTTATGCGGTACTTCGTAAGGTACTGATTTGGATCTATGATTAGATTTTATCTTAATACTTTTCTCATAGTTGCGGATGCTTGCAAGGGAGTTAATCATTAATAGAAGGTTTCTTCAAGTAAGAACAACACCTAAGCGCCTGTCCACCCACATATCAAATTATCAAAGTAGTGAACATGAATCAAAGTAACATGATGAAAGTGACTAGATGAAATTCCTGTGTACCCTCAAGAACACTTTGCTTACCATAAGAGAGCATTTTGGCCTGTCCTTTGCCACAAAAGGATTGGGCTACCTTACTGCATATTATTTGTCGTTACCGTTACTTGCTTGTTACAAATTATCTTGGTATCAAACTACTCGTTACTTCTAATTTCAGTGCATGCGCAGAATACCTTGCTGAAAACCACTTGTCATTTCCTTCTGCTCCTCGTTGGGTTCGACACTCTTACTTATCAAAAGGACTACGAATGATCCTTACTTGTGGTCATCAAAGCTCTTTTCTGGTGTCGTTGCGAGGGAGTGAAGCGCTCTGATACGTCTCCAATGTATATATAATTTTTTATTGTTCCATGCTATTATATTACCTGTTTTGGATGTTTATGAGCTTTACCAAGCTCTTCTATATTATTTTTGGGACTAACCTATTAACCGGAGGCCCAGCCCAAATTGCTGTTTTTTTGCCTATTTCAGTGTTTCGCAGAAAAGGAATATCAAATGGAGTTCAAACGGAATGAAACCTTCACGAGAGTTGTTTTTGGAACAAACGCAATCCAGGAGACTTGGAGTGGACGTCAAGAAGCAAACAAGGAAGCCACGAGGCCGGAGGGCATGCCCCAGGGGGGTGGGTGTGCCCGCACCCTCGTGGGCCCCTCGTGGCTCCCCTGACCGATTTCTGTACCTCGTGGCTCCTCGTCGCCTATATATATCTATATACCCTGAAAACATCTAGGAGCGCCACGAAACCCTATTTCCACCGCCGGAACCTTCTGTACCCGTGAGATCCCATCTTGGGGACTTTTCCGGCGCTCCGCCGGAGGGGGAATCGATCATGGAGGGCTTCTACATCAACGCCAAAGCCTCACCGATGAAGTGTGAGTAGTTTACCACAGACCTTCGGGTCCATAGTTATTATCTAGATGGCTTCTTCTCTCTCTTTGAATCTCAATACAAAGTTCTCCTCGGTCTTCTTGGAGATCTATTCGATGTAACTCTTTTTGCAGTGTGTTTGTCGAGATCCAATGAATTGTGGGTTTATGATCAAGTTTAACTATGAGAAATATTTGAATCTCCTCTGAATTCTTTTATGTATGATTGGTTATCTTTGCAAGTCTCTTTGAATTATCAGTTTGGTTTGGCCTACTACATTGATCTTTCTTGCAATGGGAGAAGTGCTTAGCTTTGGGTTCAATCTTGCGGTGTCCTTTCCCAGTGACAGCAGGGACAGCAAGGCACGTATTGTATTGTTGCCATTGAGAATAAAAAGATGGGGTTTGTATCATATTGCTTGAGTTTATCCCTCTACATCATGTCATCTTGCCTAATGCGTTACTCTATTCTTATGAACTTAATTCTTTAGATGCATGCTGGATAGCGGTCGATGTGTGGAGTAATAGTAGTAGATGCAGAATCGTTTCGATCTACTTGTCGCGGACGTGATGCCTATATACATGATCATGCCTAGATATTCTCATAACTATGCACTTTTCTATCAATTGCTCAACAGTAATTTTTTCACCCACCGTAATACTTATGCTATCTTGAGAGAAGCCACTAGTGAAACCTATGCCCCTCGGGTCTATTTTCCATCATATAAGTTTCCGATCTACTTTATTTTGCAATCTTTACTTTCGAATCTTCTATACCTACTAATAAAGCAAGGTGCGTTTCTCCAAATTTTTAATCCGTTCACCTATATTTTTAGTTTTTAGAATTTTTACTATGCGAGGTGGTACTAATTTTTTTCTATACGTTTTCATGATTAGGGGTCATTGTGCCGAATCCATGTACAAAGTGCGGCCCAGTCGCTCCTGGCCCATGCAGCTATGTGTGGATGTTTGAAATAGAATAGAAAAAAACAAAAAGGCTCACAAGGTTGGGATTTGATCCCTGGATCACCGGGTTGTATTGGAGTGCTTCTGCCAGTCGAGCTGGTGGGTGCCATTGGTAGATTTGACTTTCGGCATTATATGTACTATAAGAGGAGGGGTTTCCGGGATTGAGAGAGAAAAGAATAGGAAACTGGAAATCCTAATAAGGAAGGAAATTGGGGATTTGGAAAGGTGGGATTTCTCGGGTTGACAGAGCAAAATAGGAAAATGGGAAACCCTAATAAGAAGGAAAGGAGAGAAAATAAATAAGGAAAGGAGGGATTTCCGGGATTGTGAGAGAAAAATACGAAAATGGGAAGTTCTAATAAGGAAGGAAAAGAGAGAAAATAAAGAAGGAAAGAAGAGAAAGTGGGAAGCCGTAATAAGAAGGAACGAGGGAAAAATAAGTTTTTTTAACTCAAGAGCAAATTATGCACTTGCAGAATTTAATATTATGTCCAAAGCATAATAAAAAAACACAACACCGGTTACAAATAGCTGCAAGATTGTTGCTTTTAAACAAAAAGACTTTTTTTGCGGGAGTTTAAACAAAAGACTGACCGTATACATCAACTCGAAACAAACGATTGTATAGCATTGGGCTTACCCAATGACTTGATTGTTGCTTTAAAACCATAAGGATATCTCCCACGTGAAAAAAATAAGGATTTCTCAAATGTCAAAATTAAAACAAAGGATTACACGTCAATTTTTCTCCCATTGCAAATGGGTTCTCCATGTTTGACAAAAAATTTCTTCATACTTGAATCAAGCCTTTTCTATATCCTCATGGCATATGAGTCATACTTTGCAGATCATCTACACACCTCACACAAGTAACATTAACTTGCAAAAATCAAAAAACCTAACAACTTTTGCAAGTTTGACAAAGTTTCCCCGCAAAAAAAGCAAGAATCTTGGTATTTGTATTTTTTTTCATTTAGTGAGACAAGTTTACTTTCACAATGTTACTAGACACGAGAGTAATCCGATCCCTACCCAGCTTCTCCTAGAATCCGACCCCTACCCAGCTTCTCCCAGAATCTTTGGTCCCCATTTGTTTTACAATCCTAGCTAATTAGACTCTAACTAGATAGGATTGTAAAACAAATGGGGCCCAAAGATTCTGGGAGAAGCTGGGTAGAGGTCGGATTCTAGGAGAATTCCCAGATCCTGGCAAAAGAACTATGCCCTAATACCTTTGGACACGAATAATGATATGGCACACATATACCATGGAAATATGTGTTGCCTCCATAGTGAAGCAAAGACATTGTACTAAAATGCACTTTACTATTTTTTTATAATGCAATATTTATTGGGCATCACTAGGGCATGAAGAGATACTCGCAAGCAGGTAGATATTTCTATGATTTGAAAATTGCACACACCTTCAATACACTTACGAAATCCATTCATGTTTATGTTTACACAACACAACTTTTCATGGCAGCATGGAGGATTTGAAAGAGTTTCTTGATGTCATCATTTCTGGCGGTGGGTGTGGGAGGAGGAGGGGGGTCTTGAGCCATTGGATTAGAGAAGTGTGGGATTTTTCTCACCCATTGCAACGCACGGGCATTTGTGCTAGTATCATAAAAATACCAAAAATATTTATCTTATTATTATCTCTATTAGATCTCACTTTTGCAAGTGGCCGTGAAGGGATTGAAAACCCCTTTATCGCGTTGGTTGCGAGGTTCTTATTTGTTTGTGTAGGTACGAGGGATTTGCGTGTGGCCTCCTACTGGATTGATACCTTGGTTCTGAAAAACTAAGGGAAATACTTACGCTACTTTGCTGCATCACCCTTTCCTCTTCAAGGGAAAACTAACATAGTTCTCAAGAGGTAGCATGCTCTTGGTAAGTGGAAAGCGGTAAGGAAAAATTATTACTACATGCTGAAATTTATTGTCACTTGTTACTATGGAGAACAATCCTTTGAGAGGTTTGTTCGGGGTATCTTCACCTCGGCCGGAACCACAATTAGTTGCCTCTCAACCTACTACACCTACTGAAAATATTGGTTATGAAATTCCTTTGGGTATGATAGAACAACTGCTAGCTAATCCTTATGGAGGAGATGGAACCGATCATCTTGATATGCACTCGATATATGTGGATGAAACTTGTGGATTATTTAAGCTTGTAGGTTTACCCGGAGATTAAGCTAAGAAGAATGTTTTCCCTTTATCTTTGAAGGGAAAAGTATTGGCATGATACAGGCTATGCGGATGATATTGGATCTTGGAATTGGAAAGGATTGAAATTGGAATTTCACAAAAAAATTACCCTATGCATCTAGTTCATCATGATCGGAATTACATATATATTTTTGGCCTCGTGAAGGATAAATTATCACTCTAGCTTGTGGGAGGCTTAAGTCAATGTCATATTCATGCCCCAATCATGAGCACTCAAGTGAAATTATCATTTGGAATTTTTATGCTCGGCTTTCTCATGATGATCGATCCATGCTCGATACTTTTTGCACTGGTTCTTTTATGAAGAAGACTATTGAATTCAGGTGGGATCTTTTAGAAAGAATTAAACGCAACTCTGAAGATTGGGAACTCGACAAAGGCAAAGATTCAGGTATTAAGCTTGAGTTTGATTGTGTTAAATCTTTTATGAATACCGATGCTTTTCAAAAGTTTAGCACTAAATATGGACTTGACTCTGAGATAGTAGCTTCCTTTTGTGAATCATTTGCTACTCATGTTGATCTCCCTAAGGATAAATGGTTTAAATATCATCCACCTATTAAAGAAGAAATTAAAGAATCGGTTGTGGTTAAAGATGAAACTATTATTTATAATGTTGGTCCCTACTTATATTGAAAAACCGCCTTTTCCTGTAAGGATAAAGGAACATGCTAAGGTCCCAACCGTGGTCAATAAAAGCTATATTAGAGCATCTAAACGTGTTTAACAACTCAACGTAGAATTGAGTGTTGCTATGGTTAAAGATCTCCTGGTAGATAATATAGATGGGCATGTTATTTACTTCTGTGATGAAGCTGCTAGAATTGCCGAGCCTGATGAAAAACATAAACATAGACCTAATGTTGGCATGCCTGTTGTCTCAGTCAAAATAGGAGATCACTGCTATCATGGTTTATGTGACTTAGGTGCTAGCATGAGTACTATTCCTTTTACCTTATATCAATAAATTATGAATGATATAGCACCTGCCGAAATAGAAGACATAGATATTACTATTAAACATTCTAATAGAGAGTTAGAGACGCCGTCACACCACTTGGGATTGTTAGAGATGTTGAAGTCTTGTGTGAGAAAATAAAATATCCTACTAATTTTCTAGTTCTTGGTTCCCCACAAGATGACTTTTGTCCCATTATCTTTGGTGGACCCTTCTTGAATACCGTTAATGCTAAAATAGATTGTGAGAAACAAACCGTCGGTGTTAGTTTTGGTGATGAGTCTCATGAGTTTAATTTTTCCAAGTTTAGTAGAAAACATCATAAGAAAGGTTTGCCTAGTAAGGATGAAATAATTGATCTCGCTTCTATTGCCGTGCCTCCTACTGACCCACTAGAACAATATTTGCTAGACCATGAAAATGATATGCATATGCATGAAAATAAGATAGAGAAAATTTTCTCTGAACATCGACCTCTACTTAAACACAATTTGCCTATTGAAACTCTGGGAGGACCTCCTCCACCTAAAGGTGATCATGTGTTTGAATTAAAACAATTGGCAAACACTTTGAAATATGCTTATTTTGATGAGAGAAAGATATATCATGTTATTATTAGTGCTAACCTTTCAGAACATGAAGAAGAAAGATTATTGAAAATTCTGAAGAAGCGCTAAGCTGCTATTGGATACACTCTTGATGATCTTAAGGGAATTAGTCCCACTCTTTGTCAGCACAAGATTAATATGGAACCTGATGCTAAACCTGTTATTGATCACCAACAATGTTTAAATCCTAAGATGAAAGAAGTGGTAAGAACTGAAATACTGAAGCTTCCGGAAGTAGGTATAATCTATCCCATAGCTAATAGTAGATGGGTAAGTCCCGTTCATTGTGTCCCTAAGAAAGGAGGTATTACTATTGTACCTAATGATAAGAATGAACTTATTCCACAAAGAATTGTCATTAGCTACAGGATTGTAATTGATTTTAGAAAATTAAATAAAGCAACTAGAAAATATCATTACCCTCTGCCTTTCATTGATCAAATACTAGAAAGATTATCTAAGCACACACACTTTTGTTTTCTCGATGGATATTCTGGTTTTTCTCAAATACCGGTTTCACAACCTGGTCAAGAGAAAACCACCTTTGCTTGTCCTTTTGGAGCTGATGCTTATAGGCGCATGCCTTTTGGTTTATGCAGTGCACCTGCTACCTTTCAAAGATGTATGACTGCTATATTCTCCGACTTTTGTGAAAAGATTGTTGAGGTTTTCATGGATGATTTTTCTGTCTACAGAACTTCTTTTGATGATTGCTTAAGCAACCTTGATCGAGTTTTCTAGAGATGCGAGCAAACTAATCTTGTCTTGAATTGGGAGAAGTGCCACTTTATGGTCAATGAAGGTATTGTCTTGGGACATAAAATTTCTGAACGAGGTATTGAGGTGGATAAAGCCAAAGTTGATGCAATTGAGAAAATGCCATCCCATAGATATTAAAGGTATTCGTAGTTTCCTCGGTCATGCTGGTTTCTATAGGAGATTTATTAAAGACTTCTCTAAAATTTCTAGGCCTCTTACCAATCTTTTACAAAAGGATGTTCCATTTGTTTTTGATGATGATTGTGTAGAAGCCTTTGAAACACTTAAGAAAGCCTTAATTTCTGCACCTATTATTCAACCACCTGACTGGAACTTGCCTTTTGAAATCATGTGTGATTCTAGTGATTATGTTGTTGGTGCTATTTTACGACAAAGAGTTGATAAGAAATTAAATGTTATCCATTTTGCTAGTAAAACTCTAGATAGTGCCCAAATAAATTATGCTACTGCTGAAAAAGAAATTTTTAGCAGTGGTGTTTTCTTGTGATAAATTCAGATCTTACATTGTTGATTCTAAAGTTACTGTTCATACTGATCATGCTGCTATTAAATATCTTGTGGAAAAGGAAGATGGTAAACCTAGACTCATTAGGTGGGTTCTCTTAGTACAAGAATTTGGCTTAAATATCACTGATAGAAAAGGAGGTGAGAACCCCGTAGCTGATAACTTCTCTAAGTTCGAAAATATTCTCGATGACCCACAACCTATTAATGATAGTTTTCCTGATGAGCAATTTTTTTTGAATATTTACTGTAGGGTAAAAACCCCACAGCCCTTTATTCAAGCATAAAGCCAAACAAAACTGTACAGAGAAGTTTAGAAAGTTACAATCCTAAACTACGAAAGAAAAACTTACATTTACATGAGGGAGTTAACCCAATCTACAAGGCTATGCTTAATGCTATCTTTGAGTCTATGAGACAGCAGAACAATATCATGTACGAAGTTACATCTCCATGCAGCAAAAGTAGCCCTTGTCCCCCTGAAGGTTCACCCATTCCTCAAGATCCATATATTCCAAGCAGTTGTGGGCATCACCTCAAAGAAAAATGGATGACCAAATATCTACCTTGCTTGGGTGATACAAAGTGAATATTGGAGCCATGACTCCAATCAATTTGCAAGTAGTTCCAAACCCTGCAGCTGAAATTACATTCAAAAAAGAGATGAGCCCTATCTTCATAAACATAGGCATTACAGATGGCACATAGATTATCATCCATGGGGGACCTCCAATGCCTTCTGACCAACATGTCCTTTGTGTTTAGCTTGTCAAAGAAAAGAAGCCAGCCAAAAACTTTGATTTTCATAGTGCGTCTGCTCTGCCATAACCACTTACATGGTTGGACAATTGGAAGGTGTGTATGCATGATGTCATAAAAGCTCTTAGCAGAGTATTGTCCAGACTTTCCAGGCCATATCCAAACATCAGGCAAGGAAGGATCTCTCTGCAGATGAAATAGCCATCCTTCCAAGATTTCCAATTCAGATGCTGCCACCTAGGATATTGACAAATGGAACATGGAGAACAAATCCTGGTTTTGTATGAAATCCCTGACAAAAACCTTGTCATCCAAAACAAAGGAGAAGAGCCTTGGTAATCTGAGACTCAAGGGCCTGGAAGAACCACCCACATGCCAAGCATCAAGCCAGAAAAGAGCAGAATCCCCCATATTAATCTGTACTGAGGAAATTGACATATAATGGTCAGCAAGCTTGAGAATATCCTTCCACCAAAATGAACCAGTGAGTATGGTGGCATGGGGCCAAACTCCATCATAATAGCTATCCCAGATCAACTGAACCCATGGGACCTGCATTTTATTGTAAAATTTGTTCAGATCTTTGAGAAGGTGCCCTTGGTTCTAAATATCCTGATGAGCAATTAGCTGCAATAAAATTTTCTCATAACACTCCTTGGTATGCTGACTATGCTAATTATATTGATGCTAAATATATACCACCTAGCTTCACATACCAACGAAAGAAAAAATTCTTCTATGATTTAAGACATTACTTTTGGGATGACCCACATCTTTATAAAGAAGGAATAGATGGTATTATTAGACGTTGTGTACCTAAGCACGAATAGGGACAAATCCTATGAAAATGTCACTCTGAAGCTTACAGAGGGCATCACGCGGGAGATAGAACTACTCATAAGGTATTGCAATCTGGTTTCTATTGGCCTACTCTCTTCAAGGATGCCAGTATGTTTGTTTTATCATGTGATGAATGTCAAAGAATTGGTAATATTGGTAAGCGTCAGGAAATGCCTATGAATTATTCTCTTTCTATTGAACCATTTGATGTTTCGGGTTTCGATTACATGGGACCTTTTCCTTCCTATAATGGGTATAAACATATTTTGGTTGTTGTCGATTATGTTACTAAGTGGGTAGAAGCTATTCCAACTAGTAGTGCTGATCACAACACCTCTATTAAAATGCTTAAGGAAATTATTTTCCAAAGGTTTGGAGTCCCTAGGTATTAAATGAATGATGGTGGTTCACACTTTATTCATGGTGCTTTTCGTAAAATGCTTGCTAAGTATGATGTTAACCATAGAGTTGCATCCCCCTATCATCCGAGTCTAGTGGCCAAGTTGAACTTAGTAATAGAGAAATAAAATTAATTTTACAAAAAACTGTCAATATGCCCCGAAAGAATTGGTCTAAGAAATTAGATGATGCACTTTGGGCTTATAGAATAACATATGAAAATCCTATGGGTATGTCTCCTTATAAAATGGTTTATGAAAAAGCTTGTCATTTGCCTCTTGAGTTAGAACATAAAGCATATTGGGTAATTAAAGAACTCAACTATTATTTCAAACTTGCCGGTGAAAAGAGGTTATTTTATATTAGCTCACTAGATAAATGGAGAACCCAAGCCCATGAAAATGCCAAGTTATTTAAAGAAAAAGTTAAAAGATGGCATGATAAAAGAATCCAAAAGTGTGAGCTCAAAGTTGGAGAATATGTTCTTTTTTACAACTCTCGTTTCAGATTCTTTGCAGGAAAACTTCTCTCCAAATGGGAAGGACCTTATGTTATCGAAGAAGTTTATCAATCTGGAGCCATTAAAATAAATAACTCCGAAGGCACTAATCCAAAGGATGTCAACGGGCAAAGAATAAAACATTATATGCGATATTATTCAAACAATCACACCGGAGGAACACACAAAAGAAACCTTTCGCAACACTCCAGAATCGTGAAAAAGAGGAGGTACGTGATACGGTAAGTAAACTGACTCCAAAAAATCCGCAAAAATATTTTCTGTCAGTTTGGAATATATTAAAGATTAGGAAAATAAGAAACAACCAGGAAGGCAATTTATGTTTGTTCATATTCACATAGAAGTTATATTGTCATAGATCCTTTGTAGCGACCCGACCTCAGACGGTCAAGTCTCTGTGCTTAAGTGTCATCTCTGGATCGGTATGCTGACACACAGAGTACTCAAGGATTTATAACATAGGTAAATCACATGTATAAAGTAACATACATACTATTACCTCAATCCATAAAGCGGAAGAAACAACAAGGTTGTGGATTCCCATCAACACCAACGACAAAGTTGAGTGTAGAAATCGTAACCCTAACATATCACTTACTCATCGTAAGATTCCTGCAACATGAGACATTGCAGCCATGTAGGTCAGTACATTGAATGTACTGGCAAATTCACACCATAGTATAATGATGAATAATAGCTATCACTACATGCATATTTGCTTGGTGGAAGCTCTAAGTTTAATTTTTGCATAAAGCCAATTTTTTCCTACAACGAAGGAATATATTTTATTTAACTACCAAGTTGGTTGAAAACATAGAGAAGGTTCCTCCAACTCAATCCCAAAGTAATAATTATAACCCAAAAAATAGTTAAGTAAAGTGTTGAGATCAAATCAATAATTCAAGTACTAGATACCCAAGATGTCCATAACCGGGGACACAGCTAACCATGATTAGTTTGTACACTCTGTATAGGTTTGCACACTTTTCCCCACAAGACTCGATCTCCTCTGTTGGATTTCTCGCACTACATGATGTTTGAGAAACGGATGACCGAGACATAGTCTTTCAGAAACATTAACTCTTTACTCTGGGTAGACAGTACCACCTACAACCCTCTACATCTGGTAGTCTACCTCTTCAAGAGCTCATGACTTACTCAACTATGCTAGAGCTCATATTGGCTTGTGGCTGCACACGGAAGTTTCTAGCATTAATGATCTTATGATCCCTTTGAGCCTGGGTGGCATTCCGTAGGGTGATCACACGGGTACTCCGGGATCCCCTTGGGCAAGCACTGGGTTCTCCAGGTGACCTAACAACCACTGGGTACTCCAGGGTGCCTCAATCAATCTACCCAGATGTGTATTTAAGTAGCCACCTTAAGTTAACCATTAATTAACAATACTCACATCTGTCATGGATACACTCGCCCAATCCATGTCTACGAGCATAGCATAGCAATCCTGAGCATAACATAGAAGTAACTCCCAAAGGTTTGATAATAAAACAATAGGTTCCTACCTCATCAACTACTTCCCAGTACCCACATGTTGTCAAACCTACTCATGCAATGTTTGAGGGTTGAAACTAATGCATAAAAACTGGGTATGAAAAATAAGATCAAAGTGTGAACTTGCCTTGTACTGTTGATGAAGACCCTTCGCACTCATAATTCCTGATAGTTTTACTCGTCACACTCCGTTCAATCTATCGTGAGCAAGCAATTACATGCATAAGCACTCAAGCAAAAGATGCAAAGGGAAATCGAGGAAAGATCCAAATAAAACTCGAAAACACGCAATTAACTCTTGCAACAGAAAACAATTTCTAACAGTACCAAAATTGGGTGGATTTGGTCTTATCAAAAAGTTTAGGTCAAGAACTTCGATTTGCAAAAAGAATCAACTGAAACAGAGTTATAAAACTCAAGTTATGAACAAAAGAAGTTTGAATTCAAATCTGTTTGAAATCAAGTTTTAAACTTTCAAAAATATGTTTACTGGATAGAGAGGATCATAACGAAGAAGTGGGCGTTGGTTTATCAAAAACGGAGGTACCAATAAAAAGATATGATCAAAAGAAATTTGAGTATGAAACAAATTTCGAAATTTGAAGTTGCAAAAAGTTTATTTGATAGATTCACTAGATAGGTGGAATCAAGACGAAATATTGGCGTTGGTTTCGTCTAATTTGGATGAACGAGTAAAAAGTTATGGCTATTTGAAAAATCAACGCCAAGTTGTTTTACGAAAGAAAATATCTACATAATAAGCTACGGAAGTATATAAAAAAATATGAAGAAAGATACCTTTATGAGGTAGAGAAAAGACAACTTCCAGAATTTTCGCTGGAGAGGAGAAATATATTTTTCTTTAGTGAATCTAGTTAAACTAAAATATATTGATTTAACCCGAATCAGATGATTTTTGAAGGTTCTATGGTTTTATATTTATAGGTGGAAAAGAGGCTTAAATGTCAAAGGCTAGAGAATGTGGGACTAAACTTAAATGAAAAGAGAAAAGAGAGAAAGCATGCCTCGTACGTGCCTAAAGGCCTTCGGCCGGCGCGAGTACACTGCGTGCTCCAGTTTTCTTCTTCTTTGGAGCAATTGAAAAGAGAAAAGAAAAACTATGGAGAAAAAAATGTGAGGGAGGAATATGGCCGGTTGGGCCTCGACCATATAGGAGAAAAAAATGATGGGCGCCCGCTGCTACTATGATGAGCACGTGGGCGGCTGTTAGTGATGGGTCGCATGTCCAGTTTTGGTTTTTTAGATAAAAGTAGAGAAGATAAACAGAATCAGAAAAATAATATATATTTTTCCATAGGCATATTATATAACGACATTTTCAGAAAATGATTTTCTACAACCTGAACATTTTTATGGGATCAAATAAAATCCACAAAAATTCAAATAAAGCAAAGAGTGCTACTGTTGCAATAAAGTCCAATAAATATTATTTTAAAAATACCAAAATGATTTCAAATTTATTTCTCTCCAATTTTCTACTGTAGGGAATCATTTTACCCTATTTTCCATATATTTTATTTTTGGAGAAAAATAATTTGAATAAAACCCAAATAACTCCAAATTGAAAATAATTTCAAAGGGACTTTAAATTTGAATTCTTTGAAACTTCCAACTCATATTTCATATGTTTTGAAGAAGTCATTTTATCTTCTCTCATGAAAATTGATGAGTTGCTTAAAGTTTCTGAATTGAAAATATTTCCAAATGAAATTCAAATCTTTTCAAAACACTTTTTCATTTAATTATCTCGAAGAAATCATATCATCTTTTCTCTAGAGTTTTTGTATTTGAAAAGAATTTGAATTCATGGAGAACATAAATGCAAAATGAAAGTTTGGGAAAGTCCTTTTATTCCCTCTCATTTAACTTCCATAAAGTTTCAAATTGCACTCAATTTCACACAACACATCACACAAGCAATCAAAAAATATCTATTTAATATAACATTCCAAAATTTAGAATTTTGGGATGTTACAAACCTACCACCCTCAAAATGAATCTCGTCCTTGAGATTCGGAGAGGCTAACAAGAAATAGGTTAGGTTCGGGGTCTTCTCAAAATCCATCGATCATCATAGGGGGTCTGGGGTGCTACCACCCTTAGAAACATTGTTACGATTCCATCAAAACTCATATACTCCATCCTTATTGTTGATAGTGTCGATCTTCTCAGATCTTCAGGATTGATTCCTCCTCTGGGCTGTTCCGATAGTGGCATAACCTTTTTCCTCAATTCTTCTGTCATTTTATCTTGGTAAGGTTCATCCGAGATTGGATCTTCTTAGTTGATGGGTCTGGCGCCAATACTAAACAACTATAGATATCTCATGGTGGTCAACAATTTATGGTTTCTCCTGCAGGAGATGGGTTTGGGCTTCATTTCTCAACGTATGACCTACGTTTGGCAACAACTGCCTTGTACAAGGGGAAACATCATCATACCATTCTAAGGTTCAAACAAGGTTTAATATCGCCGTCTCTCTACTATGGGTAAGTCACTCAGATTTACCATCCCATATAGCCTTCCTAGGGTAGCCTTCAAATTCTCCTAGTTTTCGGAGTCTTCAACCGTTGTAGTTTCCATCATTGTAATGCACGGTAAAAATCCTCTTTATTCCAAAGTGGTCTTAGTTGTCCAATATCTTGTACTTCTTGGAGTGGTCTCATCAGTCATATCTTCGTGTGGTCAAAAGGGGAAAGGGGTGTGGTCTAACTAAAAGGGAATATTTGATAAATCTCAGAAAAGAAGAGAGGTAAAAGATCTTTTTGAAAATAAAGTTTAAGAGCAAAAAATTTCCTATGGGCTTGCTAGTTTCTAGGGGTCGCGTCCTACAGTCAACATGTGCTCTGATACCATCTTGTAGCGACCCGACCTTAGACGGTCAAGTCTCTGTGCTTAAGTTTCATCCCTGGATCGGTATGCTGACACACACGGTACTCGAGGATTTATAATAGAGGTAAATCACATGTATAAAGTAACATAAATACTATTACCTCAATCCATAAAGTGGAAGAAACAACAAGGTTCTGGATTCCCATCAACACCAACGGCAAAGTTGAGTGTAGAAATCATAACCCTAATGTATCACTTACTCGTCGTAAGATTCCTGCAACATGAGACGTTGGAGCCATGTAGGTTAGTACATTGAATGTACTGACAAATTCACACCATAGGATAATGTTGAATAATAGCTATCACTACATGCATATTTGGAAAGGAATACATTTTATTTAACTACCAAGTTGGTTGAAAATATTGAGAAGGTTCCTCCAAGTCAATCCCAAAGTAATAATTATAACCCAACAATTAGTTAAGTAAAGTGTTGAGATCAAATCAATAATTCAAGTACCAGATACTCTAGATGTCCATAACCGGGGACACGGCTAACCATGATTAGTTTGTACACTCTGCAGAGGTTTGCGCACTTTTCCCCACAAGACTCGATCTCCTCCGTTGAATTTCTCGCACTACATGATGTTTGAGAAACAGATGACCCAGACACAGTCTTTCAGAAACATTAACTCTTTACTCTGGGTAGACAATACCACCTACAACCCTCTACATCTGCTAGTCTACCTCTTCAAGAGCTCACGCAACTTACTCAACTACGCCAGAGCCCATATTGGCTTGTGGCTGCACACGGAAGTTTCTAGCATGAATGATCTTATGATCCCTTTGAGCCTGGGTGGCATTCCGTAGGGTGATCACACGGGTACTCCGGGATCCCCTTGGGCAAGCACTGGGTTCTCCAGGTGCCTTGACAACCACTTGGTACTCTAGGGTGCTCAACCAATCCACCCAGATGTGTATTTAAGTAGCCACCTTAAGTTAACCATTAATTAACAATACTCACATATGTCATGGATACACTCACCCAATCCACGTCTACGAGCATAGCATAGCAATCCTGAGCATAACGTAGAAGTAACTCCCAAATGTTTGATAATAAAACAATAGGTTCCTACCTCATCAACTACTTCCAAGTACCCACATATTGTCAAACTTATTCATGCAATGTTTGAGGGTTGAAACTAATGCATAAAAACTGTGTATGAAAAATATGATCAAAGTGTGAACTTGCCTTGTACTATTGATGAAGATCCTTCGCACTCATAATTCCTGATAGTTCTACTCGTCACACTCCGTTCAATCTATCATGAGCAAGCAATTACATGCATAAGCACTTAATCAAAAGATGCAAAGGGAAATCGAGGAAAGATCCAAATAAAACTCGAAAACAAGCAATTAACTCTTGCAACAGAAAACAATTTCTAACAGTGCAAAAATTGGGTGGGTTTGGTCTTATCAAAAAATTTAGGTCAAGAGCTTCGATTTGCAAAAAGAATCAACTAAAACAAACTCAAGTTATGAAGAAAAGAAGTTTGAATTCAAATCTGTTTGAAATCAACTTTCAAACTTTCAAAAATATGTTTAAGTTGTTTTACTGGATAGAGGGGATCATAACAAAGAAGTGGGCATTGGTTTCATCGGAAACGGAGGTATGGCTAAAAAGATATGATCAAAAGAAATTTGGGTATGAAACAAATTTTGAAATTTGAAAGTTGCAAAAAGTTTATTTGATAGATTCACTAGATAGATCGAATCAAGACGAAAATATTGGCGTTGGTTTCGTCTAATTTGGATGAACGAGTAAAAATTTATGGCTATTTGAAAAATCAGGACCAAGTTGTTTTACGGAAGAAAAATATCTACATAATAAGCTACGGAAGTATATAAAATATACGAAGAAAGATACCTTTATAAGGTAGAGAAAAGACGACTTCAAAGAGACGAGAGGACTTCCAGAATTTTCGCTGGAGGGGCGAAATATTTTTTTTAGTGAATCTAACAAACCAAAATATATTTATTTAAGCGAAATCAGATGATTTTTGGAGGCTCTATGGTTCTATATTTATAGGTGAAAAATAGGCTTAGATGGGACTAAACTTAGACGAAAAGAGAAAAGAGAGAAAACATGCCTCGTACGGGCCTAAACGCCTTCGGCTGGTGCGCATACACTGCGTGCTGCAGTTTTTTTTCTTCTTTGGAGCAATTGAAAAGAGAAAAAAAGCTATGGAGAAAAAAAATGTGAGGGAGGAATATGGCCGGTTGGGCCTGGCCCATATAGGAGAAAAAATGATGGGCGTCCGCTGCTACTATGATGAGCACGTGGGCGGCAGTTAGTGATGGGTCGCATGTCCAGTTTTGTTTTTTAGATAAAAACGGAGAAGATAAACAGAATAAAAAACAATATATATATTTCCATAGGCATATTATATATCAAAAATTTCAGAAAATGATTTTCTACAACCTGACATTTTTATGGCATCAAATAAAATCCACAAAAATTCAAATAAAGCAAACAGTGCTACTGTTGCAATAAAATCCAATAAATATTATTTTAAAAATACCAAAATGATTTGAAATTTATTTCTCTCCAATTTTCTACTGTAGGGAATCATTTTACCCTATTTTCCATATATTTTATTTTGGAGAAAAATAATTTAATAAAACCCAAATAACTCCAAATTGAAAATAATTTCAAAGGGACTTTAAATTTGAATTCTTTGAAACTTCCCACTCATATTTCATATGTTTTGAAGAAGTCATTTTATCTTCTCTCATGAAAATCATTGAGTTGCTTAAAGTTTCTGAATTGAAAATATTTCCAAATGAAATTCAGATCTTTTCAAAAACCTTTTTTATTTAATTAACTGGAAGAAGTCATATCATCTTCTCTCTAGAGTTTTTGTATTTGAAAAGAATTTGAATTCATGGAGAACATAAATGCAAAATGAAAGTTTGGGTAAGTCCTTTTATTCCCTCTCATTTAACTTTCATAAAGTTTCAAATTCCACTCAATTTCACACAGCACATCACACAAGCAATCAAAAACTATCTATTTAATATAACATTCCAAAATTAGGATTTTGGGATGTTACAAACCTACCATCCTTAAAATGAATCTCGTCCTCGAGATTCGGAGAGGCTAGCAAGAAACAGGTTAGGTTCGGGGTCTTCTCAAAATCCATCGATCATCATAGGGGGTCTGGGGTGCTACCACCCTTAGAAACATTGTTACAGTTCCATCAAAACTCATATACTCCATCCTTATTGTTGACAGTGTCGATCTTCTCAGACCTTCAGGATTGATTTCTCCTCTGGGCTGTTCCGATAGTGGCATAACCTTTTTCCTCAATTCTTCTGTCCTTTTATCTTGGTAAGGTTCATCCGAGACTGGATCTTCTTAGCTGATGGGTCTGGCGCCAATACTAAACAACTATAGATATCTCATGGTGGTCAACAATTTATGGTTTCCCTTGTAGGAGATGGGTTTGGGCTTCATTTCTCACCGTATGACCTACGTTTGGCAACAGCTGCCTTGTACAAGGGGAAACATCGCCATACCATTCTAAGGTTCAAACAAGGTTTAATATCACCGTCTCTGTACTATGGGTAAGTCACTCAGATTTACCATCTGAAAGCACAAGTGCTCCCTGGGTGATTTTGGTAATTAATGTCAACATATCTCTTGTTGGACTAACACTTTTACCTAGTATGTTTCAGATAAGTTTAACAATGAAGTGGCATGGACTAGAGGATGTGGAACCCCTTCAAGATGCTAAGGACAAAGGATTGGCTCAAGCTCAAAGAACAAGACTCTGCATTTTCTATTTTGTGATCCAAGATCACATTGAGTCTATAGGAAAAGCCAATACTATCAAGAGGGGATGAGGTGTTGTTTAATGGCTTGCTTGCTCAAAGTGCTTAGTAATATGATACAAAGCCCTCAACTACTTGCTCACATCCACATATGACCTAAAACAAAAGTCAAACTCGGCCCTACCGATTCTTTCTATCCGGCACCACCGAGTTCAGATGTCATAGCCACTGCCACAAACTCTAGGCAAATTGGTCTCACCGATAGGGATCTCGGTCTCACCGAGTTGGGATTGTAATCTCTCTGTATGTATCTATTACCAAAATCGGTCTCATCGAGTTTGCGTAATCGGTCCTACCGAGATTGCAATGTAAACTCTCTGTCTCCTTTTTGTAACATTTCGGTCTCACCGAGATGAGTGAATCGGTCCCACCGAGTTTACCTGACCTACTCTCTAGTTAGCTTATTACCAAAATCGGTCCCACCGAGTTTGTGTAATCGGTCTCACCAAGATTAGGTTATGCCCTAACCCTAACCATATCGGTCCTACGGAGTTGCATGTCGGTCCCACCAAAAATCCTAACGGTCACTAGATTTGCTGAATTGGTCCGACCGAGTTTCTCAATTCGGTCCCACCGAGATTGGCAAGATGTGTGTAACGGTTAGATTTTGTGTGGAGGCTATATATACCCCTCCACCTCCTCTTCATTCGTGGAGAGAGCCATCAGAACATGCCTACACTTCCAACATACATTTTCTGAGAGAGAACCACCTACACTTGTGTTGAGACCAAGATATTCCATTCCTACCATATTAATCTTGATCTCTAGACTTCCCCAAGTTGCTTTCCACTCAAATCTTCTTTCCACCAAATCCAAATCCTGTGAGAGAGAATTGAGTGTTGGGGAGACTATCATTTGAAGCACAAGAGCAAGGAGTTCATCATCAACACACCATTTATTACTTCTTGGAGAGTGGTGTCTCCTAGATTGGCTAGGTGTCACTTGGTAGCCTCCGACAAGATTGTGGAGTTGAACCAAGGAGTTTGTAAGAGCAAGGAGATCACCTACTTCGTGAAGATCTACCACTAGTGAGGCAAGTCCTTCGTGGGCGACGTCCATGGTGGGATAGACAAGGTTGCTTCTTCGTGGACACTTTGTGGGTGGAGCCCTCCGTGGACTCGCGTAGCCATTACCCTTTGTGGGTTGAAGTCTCCATCAACGTGGATGTAAGATAGCACCACCTATCGGAAGCACGACAAAAACATCCGTGTCTCCAATTGCGTTTGCACACTCCAATCCCATCCCCTTACATTCTTGCAAGTTGCATGCTTTACTTTCCGCTGCTCATATACTCTTTGCATGCTTGCTTGTTTTGTACTGTGATTGTTAAACTTGTGCCAAAACTCATATACTCTCAAGCTGCTCCTAAAGAATGTCATCTTAAGGCCGTGAAAAGGATAGTGAGATACTTAATCCATACACCAAACTTTGGCATTTGGTATCCAAAGAGGGCCTCTTTCGATCTTGTTGGCTACTCCGACTCGGACTATGCCAGTGACAAGGTTGATAGAAAGTCTACTTCGGGTACTTGCCAATTTCTTGGTAGATATCTTGTATCTTGGTCTTCCAAGAAACAAAACTCGATATCCTTATCCACCGCCGAAGCAGAATACATTGCCGCTGGTTCATGTTGTGCTCAATTGCTTTGGACGACCCAAACTCTTAAAGATTATGGGATATATGTGAAACATGTTCCATTACTTTGTGACAATGAAAGGTGCAACATTCTCGAACTAAGCATATTGAAGTTCGTCATCATTTCATTCGAGATCATGTTGCCAAAGGGGACATTAATCTTAAGCATGTTCGCACCGAAAAGCAATTAGCGGATATTTTCACTAAACCACTTGATGAGAAAGCGTTTTGTAGGTTAAGAGGTGAATTGAACATCATTGATGCCTCAAACTTGGAGTAGGAACTCCATTTGATACATGCAAGGCATGAGCCTATGACTAATCCTTGATATTTCTCTTATGATGACTATCTTATGTCTTGGATACATTTGCACCTTGCATGTTATCTAACCCTTGTAGGTACTTGGATGAATCTAAGTCTAAGAGATTGCAACTCATTCATATCTTGAGCAATCTCTACATCACCAAGTCTCTACACAACGGTGGTTGAAGACAAGGAAGCACGGAACCATTCAAACATATCCTTTGACAAATTTATTATTGAAATTCATGATTGTCATTTTGGATACACAAGTGCTCTTCCTTGCAAAAACTAACTCATGTAGGTAGATGAACTCAAATTCCAAGTGGTGCTCCCAACTCTTGATGAGCTACATCAACTTTGAGCAACCCACATAAGTTCAACTACATGATCACGATCAACACCACCACCCAAGGTATGTTATTCCATCTTAGAGAAGCTTTACTCCAAGTCATGAGTCAAAGCAACTCGACAAGATGTGAATACATCAAGATGCTTAAACGAAAAATGGTAACCCCATTTTGAGCTTAAACGATGAGTATGACCTATGATCAAGTGATCTAACTTGACTCCTAAGTCAATATACTCTAACATAGGTGACTTTGTCGCCGACCAATTCTGGATGAAGTTCTCTTGTGTTCTTTTCTGTGCTCTTGCATTTGTCTCATGCATATTTGTTTCCCCTTACAAAAAAAACTTCATCTAGATTTCTTTTCTGTTTCTGTTTGTTCTCTGCATTCCCTGCATCCAATTCATTGCAAATCTTTCAGTTAATTCCTTGCAATCCTTGTGAGATCTTACTTGTCTAGTGAGCTGAGGTGACAAGTGTTTCTCTGTGATGAACTCGGTCTCACCGGTCCGATGCCTTCGGTCCAACCGAATCCTTTCGGTACAACCAAAAAATACAACTCGGTGCCACCAATTTCACTACAGGAAAGACAGCTTGCCACTTGTTTCTACATTCTTTTTGATCTAGCTCCACTCAATGAATCTTGTCCTCGACCAGCATCACATTCAACCTACGGCTTTGTTCTGTGACTCAAGGATGAAACCCATTATGACAACAATCCATAAGAACCCTTCTTGGAAATTGATGTCAAAGGAGGAGAGAGAGATCTCATCAAAGCTTAATCATATCTATAGGTGGAGAGAATACTCAAGGGGAGAAATGCTAATCATCAAGGACCCCAGATTCTTTGTGTTCAAGAGGAGAGAAGTTACATGTCTTCAAGAGGGGAAAGACATGTTCATATTTGTTTGCATTAGCTCTGTTTATTTTCTTTGAGATCTGATTCTCTGTTCCCTATCTTCTCCCAGTATACCATGCTAGATTCAGGGGGAGCAAGACATCTAAGGGAAGGAAGTCCTTAAATTCATTGCACATCTTTACCTTTGGGGAGATGTCTATATCCAATGTGGTACTTGGTACTCACTCTACATGTCATCCCAGTCTTGGTACTCTTGTGGTTTCTTTTGTTCGCTCTGGCCAGTAGGTGTATCTGTGTTATCTAACCTTGTTTATGCAGGTTCATTCCATCCTAAGCCAACTCAAGACCACAAGGTAAGTATATGCATCACAGTCATGTGTATGAGAAATTCTTGTTGATGTACATACTGTTTGCAAGAAGGACTCATGAGCATGAAGGTACATTTCCCATATTCACATCTTCTGCTCTGATGCATATAGCCAAGATACATGTAACACATTGCTTACTCTGTCATGTTTATGCATTCACATGCTCCTATATTCCATATTCACAGGATTGCATACATGTAGGGGGAGCTTATGCATGTTACATGTCTTTTCAGAGCTTTACTTGTTATTCTCTATATCTTTATCTAAAGCTTTGATGTATGTTGTCATCAATTACCAAAAAGGGGGAGATTGAAAGCACAAGTGCTCCCTGGGTGATTTTGGTAATTAATGTCAACATATCTCTTGTTGGACTAACACTTTTACCTAGTATGTTTCAGATAAGTTCAACAATGAAGTGGCATGGACTAGAGGATGTGGAACCCCTTCAAGATGCTAAGGACAAAGGATTGGCTCAAGCTCAAAGAACAAGACTCTACATTTTCTATTTTAGTGATCCAAGATCACATTGAGTCTATAGGAAAAGCCAATACTATCAAGAGGGGATGAGGTGTTGTTTAATGGCTTGCTTGCTCAAAGTGCTTAGTGATATGCTCCAAAGCCCTCAACTACTTTCTCACATCCACATATGACCTAAACCAAAAGTCAAACTTGGCCCTACCGATTCTTTCTATCCGGCGCCACCGAGTTCAGATGTCATAGCCACTGCCACAAACCCTTGGCAAATCGGTCTCACCGATAGGGATCTCGGTCTCACCGAGATGGGATTGTAATCTCTCTGTATGTATCTATTACCAAAATTGGTTTCACCGAAATCGGTCCTACTGAGATTGCAATGTAAACTCTCTGTCTCCTTTTCGTAACATTTTGGTCTCACCGAGATGAGCGAATCGGTCCCACCTAGTTTACCTGACCAACTCTCTGGTTAGCTTATTACCAAAATCGGTCCCACCGAGTTTGTGTAATCGGTCTCACCGAGATTACGTTATGCCCTAACCCTAACCATATCGGTCCTACCGAGTTGCATGCCGGTCCCACCGAAAATCCTAACGGTCACTAGATTTGCTGAATCGGTCCGACCGAGTTTCTCAATTCGGTCCCATCGAGATTGGCAAGTTATGTGTAACGGTTAGATTTTGTGTGGAGGCTATATATACCCCTCCACCTCCTCTTCATTCATGGAGAGAGCCATCAGAACATGCCTACACTTCCAACATACATTTTCTGAGAGAGAACCACCTACACTTGTGTTGAGACCAAGATATTCCATTCCTACCATATGAATCTTGATCTCTAGCCTTCCCCAAGTTGCTTTCCACTCAAATCTTGTTTCCACCAAATCCCGTGAGAGAGAGTTGAGTGTTGGGGAGACTATCATTTGAAGCACAAGAGCAAGGAGTTCATCATCAACACACCATTCGTTACTTCTTGGAGAGTGGTGTCTCCTAGATTGGCTAGGTATCACTTGGGAGCCTCTGACAAGATTGTGGAGTTGAACCAAGGAGTTTGTAAGGGCAAGGAGATCACCTACTTCGTGAAGATCTACCGCTAGTGAGGCAAGTCCATCATGGGCGACGACCATGGTGGGATAGACAAGGTTGCTTCTTCATGGACCCTTCGTGGGTGGAGCCCTCCGTGGACTCGCGCAGTCGTTACCCTTTGTGGGTTGAAGTCTCCATCAACGTGGATGTACGATAGCACCACCTATCGGAACCACGACACAAACATCTGTGTGTCCAATTGCGTTTGCACACTCCAATCCCATCCCCTTACATTCTTGCAAGTTGCATGCTTTACTTTCCGCTGCTCATATACTCTTTGCATGCTTGCTTGTTTTGTATTGTGATTGTTAAACTTGTGCCAAAACTCCACTTAAACTTAAAGAAGTTAAAAACTACAACTTTTGGTACTTAGTGTCTAATCCCCCCCCTCTAGACACCTCTTCTCGATCCTTTCACCATCCCATATAGCAAGGCGAATAATAAGAGTAAGTCGGTATGGTGATTAATCCATCCCGCACCCAAATCATTACCTTGTATATAGTTTAGCGAATCTCGCATTCTAACACTCGGTCATCCTCACAAGCATTACAGAATTTCTCTTGTCGATGAACCAAGTTCGGATAAATCCAGGGATTCTACAAGCCAACCAAACATCTATCGTTCCTTCACAACTCTCGGGTTTTGCGTTGCTCCTACAAAAGCGTCGGTTGATGAAGGCATATCCTCTTCCCGGGTTTTTCCATCAGCAAGAGTGTGCTTGCTTCTTGGCAGGTCCTGGGGCCTATGGGTTATGACCCATCTCATCACTTGTAAACCTTGAACTCATCATCGGGGCAACTGATGATGATTCCAACATCCAGCTTCCTAGCATTCTAAAAATCCATCCAATTGTACTGTCTCCCTTCCTTCTTTTCATACCAAACTAAAACGTGATTACTCCGACTCGCCATAGAGTTACAATTGCTCCTTATTACCAACATTATACCTCCTTTATATCCAATAGTACTTCATATCTCCATACTCTTGGTGTATCCCACATATTGAGATAAAACTCGTACTTATTTTGTCCGAAGTTCACTCCGTGGAATATCATTATCTCTTCCAGGGGTCAAGGGTCCTCACAGGGTACTACAACCCTTGGAATTTCACAAATTCATCCATAGACCATATTCCTCCTATCCTTGAAAACAGTCAAAATCTTTCTTCATAGAGTAACAACTCATAAAAATCCAAATCACTGCTAACTTCATTGATTCTCAAATTATTACAATCTCCTGCATTTCCATTACATGCCTCAACTCAACATCTCAATATAGAAGAAATGCTCTCACTACTACTACTACATTTCTTTTGTCGCAAACTCAACTATTTCGCGCAAGCCTCCTTCTCTTGGGGACAATCCCTGGCAAAGTGCCCTGCTTCATTACAGCAGAAACACATTACTTCTGACAAGTCTCGAGGTTTCCTTGTGACTACAAATCCTCCTTGGGTCATCGGCTTCCTTTTTGAGTAACCGTTGAAGTAGTGCCCTGACTCCTTGCACCTAAAACAGGTGATATGAGTCAGGTCCTTCTTGGTATCCAATCTACTTCTCTTCCTAGACTTTTCTATTCCAATCAGGGCTTCTATTTACTGTGGGTCATACTCTACTTCCTCTGTCGGGAATTCTACTAGATCCCCATTCATACAATTCTAGGAGATGTGTCCTTCTTCACCACATGAATAGCAAGACTTGGTGCAGGGTTTAATTGGGACTTCTTCGGGTGTGTCCTCCACCTCTTCCTTCATCACATGTTCTTCTAAAATTTCCATGAGTGCTCCTTTCATTACGTCTTTCTTCTGCTGGATGGTTCGTTGTACCATGGGGTAAATGTGACACTGAGCAGGGTAGTGGGTAGTTCCTTCACACAAGAAACAAGTAATCTGCCTAGTTGGGCATTCTTCAGCTGGGTGACTTCCTTCACAATTAGGGCATTCATCCTTGTGTTCTTTATGGTTATATCCTATTTCACCACAAATCTTGCATGCACAGAGTTTCTTCATATCATTTCCATAAGGCTTCAAATTCGGGGACACAAGACGAGACTTTAGTAGAGTTAACTTAAATTCTTCCCAAATGGTTACTCCTTGCCATCCATTGATGGTTCGGTACATCCTCCACCAAGTAGCAGCACCTCTTTCAAAGCACTGAAGAGCATACTGGGCCATATCCTTTCCGGCTATAGTGTTATTCTTCATGTAACTTTCCATATTCTGAATCCATCGGTCTGTGTCCAATTGAGTCATCGGTCCAGATAATATGAGCTCATCTCCATTCATCCTCTATTGGGTCCAGGGGTTTTTGGGGGTGAGATAAGAGAGATAGAGAGGGATACACACAATAGAAACAATAGTTTTGAAAAGGCATTTTATTTTGTGGTTGTCGAAAAAAACATCAAACAAATGACAGCTCACAATCATCGCATCTAACGTAAGTATAAAACAGGGGTTTGGTCTTCTAACGGTCAATAAATCTTCAAAGTCACAAACTCTTCAAGTCTTATTCATGTCTCCAATGGCTTCTTCCGATCGTGCTTGTCCTTCTCAAGTTCTTCTACCAGATCATCTTGGTTGACGCGGAGTCTCTCGTGACATCCTTTAATATTTATGGAGTTGCATTCCAAACTCCTGGGTTTCAACATCCTTGGCATGAACCATGTTCCTACTGTCCTTCAGCTCCTGACGAATCTCCGGTGCCTTGAGGTTTTGCTCCTCCAGCTTGGCTATGTTTAGCTTTTTGGTCCTGAGTTCTTCAAGAAATGCTCCCTTGTCAAATACGGCTTCCTAAATTCAACCGAAACTTCTTGATGTAATACTCTAGATCCTGGTGATACACCAGCCAAGATTAAAACTTCATCTTTCGCTCGTTCATGAAGGCAATAGGCATTTGAGTTCTACCATCCAATCCTTTCGAAGAAATGCATGCTTAACTCAGCACGGTGACAATAGCATAAGCGGGCGATATCATCTTGGCTATCCATGTTTCTGCCCTGGTCATTGACATGAACTATCATTCCATAGTTGATATCTCCTGCCTTAGGGTTTTCTTGACAAAACTTTGAGTTTTTCGCTCCATGTTCCGGTCTTTCTCCGACACACCTTGATCTCGGGTATTGACAACTTCCATAGTCTGCCAAGTTCCATGAGGGTAGCCTTCCTAGGTCATACTAATCTGGAAATTCTTTAGAACCTTCAAATTCTCCTAGTTTTTGGAGTCTTCAACCGTTGTAGTTTTCATCATTGTAATGCATGGTAAAAATCCTCTTTATTCCAAAGTGGTCTTAGTTGTCTGATATCTTGTACTTCTTGGAGTGGCTCATCAGTCGTATCTTCGTGTGGTCAAAAGGGGAAAGGGGTGTGGTCTAACTAAAAGGGAATATTTGATAAATCTCAGAAAAGAAGAGAGGTAAAAGATCTTTTTGAAAATAAAGTTTAAGAGAAAAATCTTTCCTATGGGCTTGCCAGTTTCTAGGGGTCGCGTCCTATAGTCAACATGTGCTCTGATACCATCTTGTAGCGACCCGACCTTAGACGGTCAAGTCTTTGTGCTTAAGTGTCATCCCTGGATTGGTATGCTGACACACCTAATACTCAAGGATTTATAATAGAGGTAAATCACATGTATAAAGTAACGTAAATACTATTACCTCAATCCATAAAGCGGAAGAAACAACAAGGTTGTGGATTCCCATCAACACCAATGGCAAAGTTGAGTGTAGAAATCGTAACCCTAATGTATCACTTACTCGTCGTAAGATTCCTGCAACATGAGATGTTGCAGCCATGTAGGTCAATACATTGAATGTACTGGCAAATTCACACCATAGGATAATGATGAAAAATAGCTATCACTACATGCATATTTGGCTGGTGAAAGCTCTAAGTCTAATTTTTGCATAAAGCCGATTTTTCCCTACAACAAAGGAATACATTTTATTTAACTACCAAGTTGGTTGAAAATATTGAGAAGGTTCCTCCAACTCAATCCCAAAGTAATAATTATAACCCAACAATTAGATAAATAAAGTGTTGAGATCAAATCAATAATTCAAGTACCAGATACTCAAGATGTCCATAACAGGGGACACGACTAACCATGTGAAAGTGCAATATTGCTCTTAAAGAATATTTTTGATATTGATGACAAATCTACATATAGGGGACTAACCTTGTTTGGTAAGTATATACACAGGCCGTCAGTCCTCTGGTTTTTTTCTGATGAGCATCATGATCACATCATATGAGATTTTACTCAAGCAAATTATCAATGAGGAAAGGAGCAAACAAAGATGAAGTATTGTGCTCTTTTATATTTCTTGAGTACTAGGAATCCCGCACTATTAAGAGGGGATCCGAGGTGTAGGTTCAAGACTTGCTCACATTTTTTCTCACAAACAATTTTTTACAATAGACCAAAATCCCTAGCAAAACCCCTTAGCCAAAACCTACCACTTCTCCTAGCCGGATCATCCGGACGGCTACCCAGATCATCCGGGCTTCACCTGGATCAGCCGAACCTTGCTCCGGATCATCCGGATAATATGCATTTTTTCATCACAGAACGGTGTGGCTGAAGCCGGATCATCCGGACGTTCCTCCGGATCATCCGGGTTGTTCCCCGGATCGTCCGGATCCTGTTCCGGATCATCCAGACAACTGCGCCCTATTTTTCGCAGAACCCTGATGTTGTAGCCGGATTGTCCGGCCTGTCATCCGGATCATCCGGGGCATGTCCGGATCATCCGGGATGGCCTCCGGACTGTCCGGGCTGCTCGCAGCTCTGCTGCTACCATCTGCATCTAGGCCTTCAGCCAGATTAATCTGGACAATGTCCAGATCATCCGGGTGGTGTCCCAGATCATCCGGGCTGGTCAACTTTTGTCCAAACGGCTCAATTCTGGACATGGTATAAATAGCCCCTTACCTCTTCGTGATAAGGTTGAACACTTCACTCAAACACACCTCAAGAACACCAGTGCTTCCCCTCTCTTGCTCATGCACTAAATCCTAGATCCCGGCTTGATTCTTGAGAGTTTTGAAGAGTTGTTCCAATCAAAAGAAAGATCATCTCCCTCTCCTTCTTGTGACCAAAGCAACTCGTGGTTTGAGCAAGTCTTGCGTCTTTCCCCTCAGATCTTGTTACTCTTGGAGGTTGGAGACTCCTAGACGGTAGGAGTCATCCGGTGAGGAATCAACCATTGTGATTACCCCCGGAAAGTTTGTGAGGGTTTGGAGACCACCCCAAGGTCTACCACTAGTGGTTGAGAAACGCCTTCGTGGTGTTGTCTCAAAGGGAGAATAGGGTGAGCCTTCGTGGCGTTGGTGTGCCTTCGTGGTAACATCCACCTCTCTAACGGTGACTAGCTTCCCTCCAAGGAAGTGAACATCGGCATACATCCTCGTCTCCCGGAGTTGCGGTTATTCCTAACCCTAACTCTCTACTTGTGGTTACTTGTCTCGTTGCACTTACTTACATCTTATTGTGC
Source organism: Triticum aestivum (assembly GCF_018294505.1). NCBI lineage: Eukaryota > Viridiplantae > Streptophyta > Magnoliopsida > Poales > Poaceae > Triticum > Triticum aestivum. The sequence continues at coordinate 272,603,115 of NC_057801.1, forward strand.
TTGCTTACTTAGGTGCTTGTGTTACTTGCTTAGTACTTAGTACTCACTTGCAATTGTTAGGCTCACCTTCATATTCCGCATTTATTGCCTAAAATTGCTAAGTAATAGTTAAAATTTGTAATTGTACCTATTCACCCCCCTCTAGGTCCATCTCGATCCTTTCAATTGGTATCAGAGCCTCGTGCTCTATTCTTGTGGCTTAACCGCCCTAGAGCAAGATGAACCCGGATGGGACTCCCCTGGGTGTAGATCCAAAGGATAAAGGCGAGGCTTCTTCTGAAGTCAATTCCTTTACATCTGAGGATCTGGAACAGGCCCTTGCTAAGCAAAAAGAGGAGCATGATGCTTCTCTTAAGGCCTTGGTCCAAATGAGATTATCCACGTTGTCCATGGTGCTTGCACCACTCTTGGGTGGTGCGGCTTCAAAGCCAACTGTGTCTGCTCCGTCACTTGGTCAACAACCTCCTAGCAATGAACACTCCAGTGTTCCTTGGCTTTACGCAAGACCTCAGGTTGAGAAACCAAGATATAATCCTCAAGGAAAACCTCCTTTACTTGCCACTTCCGATTTTGCCTTGTGGAGAGTTGCTATGCAGGATCATCTTCGACATGGAAACGATGAGATGCTGGAGATCATGGAGTATGGTTATCATGTGGTTGATCCAAAGAACCCTAGACCAAGAGAAATTTATGACAAGAATCTCAATGGCACTGCAATCATGTGTATAAGGAGTGGTATGGATGAAAAGCAAAGGAGACCGTTCATACACATCACAAGTGCCAAGGAACTATGGGAAAGTATTATAAGATCCAAGACTGGGACCTCTGCCCTCCGGAGTGCTCAATATGAAATTGCCAAGGGGCAATTGCAAAACTTTTGTATGGAGAAAGGTGAAACACTCAATCAAACTCTTGAGCGTCTCATGACCCTCACTGCTGACATTGAGTCGTGTGAGTGTGACAAGACACAAGATGGATTCAACATGACTAAGAGATTCCTTGTGGATAGGTTGCTTCATGCTCTTGCCCCATATCACCATCAAATGGTGTGGGACATAAGACAACACCATACCTTCAAGGAAATGACTATAGATGACATCATATCCACCTTCCAGCTATTTGAAGAGTCAAAGGCTAATGCCACAAAACATCTTTCCATGCATGGTACCCCATCATCAAAGATCAATCTTGCATTGAAGGCCAAGCATGTATGTGAAGATGAGGAAAGTGAAGAGGAAGAAGAAGATGATGATGATGAAGATGGTGATGAAATTGAATTCGATGAGGGCCCTTAATATGAAGACATGTCTCTCTTTGTCAAGAAGTTTAGCGCGGGAAAATTCAAGGGAAGATTTCAAAAGAAGAAAGTAAGAAAATGCTACAACTGTGAAGAAACCAACCATTTCTCCAACGAGTGCCCATATGAGAAGAGAGAGGATATTCCAAGGTTTCCCAAGACCTTTCTGTAACGTCCCGGATACAACTTTCCATATTTGTAACTCCAACTCTTGCCTTTTCCGGAGATGCGATATGTTATTTCCCTCTGTGGTTGGGTTTTTGTTTTTTTTGTTTTGCATCTTGTTCATGTCTTGCATTTCATCATCGCATCATTCGCATTGCATCGGCACTCCGTTGCCGTCATGTTTTAAAACTTGCATTCGTTCGTCGTTGCCGTTTCTCCCATTGCCTTCATCACCTTCCCTCGGATTGCCTTGCTCGTGCTGATCGTTCCAGACCAATCGGGTTTTTGCTTCCCTCTTGACCACGACGACCAAACCCCCCTTGCGTGCGTGTCCGAAACTTCCCCGAACCCGGCCCGCTCTGTCATTACCGTTGGATTCAGATCATCCCCAAACATCTATAAAACATCTCCATTTTCGTTTTTGGACTCCCTACCTATTTACTCTCAACCGCCCGATTTCAACCGGACGGACCGGATTAACCCCCTCCCCTAATCCACCGGCTATATATCAGCCTAGCTAACCCTAGAACCTAGCCGTCCCATCCATTCCAATCTCGCAGCTGCCGCCGCCACTCTTTGGCATCTCCTTGGGATCTCCTCCCGATCCAATCTCCGCGACCACCTTCCTTGTTTTCCGTGGACGCCCAATCCTCAGCCTCCACTGCCCATCGCCCGAGCCAACGAGAGTCCAGCCCCAGCCTCCACCTCTCCTGCAGGCCCGTACGCTCCTCTGCTCGACCTCCGCGCGCTGATAGTCGGCGAGCAACAGCCCAAGGCCGAGCAGCCCATGAGGCACCGGCCTCCTCATCTCATTGCTGCCTCACGGGACCTCCTTCCCCTCGTCGGAGCCATACATCAGCGACCCCAGGACCGTCGCCTTCTTCTCCCGTCTCTCCCTTCCTTCCCGTGCGTCTCTCTCTCTCGCTCAGTGCCCCTCTCTCTCTCTGTCTTCTCTGCCCAGGAGCAGGAACCATGCCTTGGACACAAGCTCCACGGCTGCCGTCCCGTGCGCGCTGCCGTCCAGATTGTCGGTTCCCTGCTGAGGCGCACCGGATCTGGCCGTTCCGGCCGCTTCCCGCCGACCCCATCGCCAGGATCCCGCGACAAGTCCGCCGGTGTCGTACTGCTTCATGGAGATGAGGACGAACACAAGCCCCTGCCTCCCCACCCGCTTCGTCCAACTGCGCGTGTTGACCAACGCCAGCGCGTGGGTCGCGCCAGGCCCAGCGCCCCCCTTCCGGCCTCACCTCACCGCAATTCCGTGCCATGGCCCATGGTGAGGCCACCTCCAGCGCCCTCCTGCTTTTTTTCGTTGTTGGGCCAGCCAGATTCGGCCTAGTGTGTTTTTTTCCTTGCCTGCGATTTTGTCCATTATCCAGTGAATTAACAGTTTTACAGAAAAACCCTCATGCTTCATACATGTAATAACTAATTAACCGTGCATCGGAATTAAACAAACTTTACATGTAAAATGCTTAGTTTTTCATCTAGTTTCACAATATCCCTCTTTCATCCATGTTTAAAATGTTTAAAATGTTGTTTGTTTAATTTTGCTCAAATGCCATGTTTAAATGATTTATTTCATAACTAAATAACTGTAGCTCCAATTTTAATAAACCTTATATGTAAATGGGGTGGGAAAATGCCTAGTTTAACATGGTGGACTTTATTTTCCTGTTTAACAACCTTAAAATATGGTTTAGGGCAGAACAGTACCGAATTCATAAATATGGACATGAGGATTTTCCGGAATTGTTGTTTGTTGTTCCGACCTCATTTAAACTTCCCTAGATAGTTAGTTTTCATATGCTTCACCTCTTGCCATGTTTAACAACATTTAATATTATTGAGTAGCTTACAACGAGATCAAACTAAATAATTGCATGTGGTGTTTTGTCAATATGCAACTCGTTGCATATTGAGCTCCACTTAATTTGTAGTATTGTTTGTTGAAAATTGCCATGCCATGCCTATTTAAACCAGACATGCATCATAATTGATTGTGCATCATGCCATGCTTATGTGATGGTTGTTTACCATGTTGTTTGTTTCTTTCTGGTGTTGCTTCTTAGTCTGGTAATGTTGCGATTGTGAGGATTTGTTCGACTACTCCCGTTCATCTTCTTCATGGACTCGTTCTTCTTCCTAGCGGGATTTCAAGCAAGATGACCGCTACCCTGGATCTCACTACTACCCTTGCTATGCTAGTTGCTTCGTTCTATCGCTATGCTGCGCTACCTATCACTTGTTCCTCAAACCTCCCAAATTGCCATGTCAGCCTCTAACATTTTTCACCCTTCCTAGCAAACCAATGCTTGGCTATGTTACCGATTTTCTCAGCCCTCTTATAGCGTTACTAGTTGCAGGTGAAGTTGAAGATTGCTCCATGGTGGACAGGATTATGTTGGGATATCACAATATCTTTTATATTATTAATGCATCTATATACTTGGTAAAGGTGGAAGACTTGGCCTTATGCCTGGTGTTTTGTTCCACTCTTGCCGCCCTAGTTTTCCGTCATACCGGTGTTATGTTCCCGGATTTTGCGTTCCTTACGCGGTTGGGTGATTTATGGGACCCCCTTGACAGTTTGCTTTGAATGAAACTCCTCCAGCAAGGCCCAACCTTGGTTTTACCATTTGCCTCACCTAGCCCTTTTTCCCTTGGGTTTCCGGAGCCTGAGGGTCATCTTTATTTACCCCCGGGCCAGTGCTCGTCGTGAGTGTTGGTCCAACCTGTCAACCGCCGGTGGCCACCAGGGGCAACTCTGGGATGGCCTACCGGAAGTTTGGACAATCCGGTGTGCCCTGAGAACGAGATATGTGCAGCTCCTATCAGGATTGTCGGCACATTCGGGTGGCTTTGCTGGTCTTGTTTTACCATTATCGAAATGTCTTGTAAACCGGGATTCCGAGTCTGATCGGGTCTTCCTGGGAGAAGGTTTATCCTTCATTGATCGCGAGAGCTTATCATGGGCTAAGTTGGGACACCCCTGCAGGGTATAAAATTTCGAAAGCCATGCCCGCGGTTATGTGGCAGATGGGAATTTGTTAATGTCCGGTTGTAGATAACTTGACACCAGATCCGAATTAAAACGCATCAACCGTGTGTGTAGCCATGATGGTCTCTTTTCGACGGAGTCCGGGAAGTGAACATGGTTTTGGCTTATGGTTGACGTAAGTAGGAGTTTAGGATCACTTCTTGATAATTGCTAGCTTCACGACCGTTCCATTTGCTCTCTTCTCGCTCTTATTTGCGTATGTTAGCCACCATATATGCTTAGTCGCTGCTGCAACCTCACCACTTTACCCCTTCCTTTCCCTTTCAGCTTCGCTAGTCTTGATACCCATGGTAATGGGATTGCTGAGTCCTCGTGGCTCACAGATTACAACAACAATAGTTGAAGGTACAGGTTATGCGATGATCTTGACGCGAGAGCAATGTTTGCCTGTTTTGGAGTTCTTCTTCTGCTTCTTCTTCGATCAGGGGATAGGTTCCAGGTCGGCAGCCTGGGCTAGCAGGGTGGATGTCGTTTGAGTTTCTGTTTATGTTTCATCCGTAGTTCGGATGTTGATCCTATGTATGATGTATTGATGTTGTATTCGTGTGGCATTGTATGCCTCCTGTATGTATCCCCATCTATTATGTAATGTTGATGTAATGATATCCACCTTGCAAAGCGTTTCAATATGCGGTTCTATCCTTGGTGGGACCTTCGAGTCTCTTTAGGATAGTATCGCATATTGGGCATGACAAGTTTGTATCAGAGCCTCGACCGACCATAGGAGCCCCCTTGATTGTTGGCCGTTGTTGAGTCTAGAAGAAAACTATTTTTGAGTCTTAGGATTATATATATCGGAGAGTAGGATTCTTTTTACTCCTCAGCCCCCTTCGTCGCTCTGGTGAGGCCTCCTGACGTAGATGTTTTGTCTTTCCTCTCCTCAAATTTCACTAAAAAAAATTTAGGATCACGCGGGTATCTTCGAATCGTCCCGATGGTTTTGTGATGAGAACATTGTTCTTGGTGCCTCCTGTCTTTTATGTGGCAGTGACCCGGGGAGTTGAGCTCCGAGGTGTTGTCATCACAATTTTATTGTTGCAGTTCTGTAATACCTGAGTTTTGCCGACATCGAAAATCTCTTTTATGCAGTTGTTGGTGAGATAACCTCGACGTCACCCAGTACTGGGGAGTTCGGGAGTATTGCCATAGCTCGTATAACGGATGCTTTTCGAAGGTTGAGGTACACGATTTCCGAAGGTTTCTTGGTTATGTGTTGATGGATGGATACAGCTTGGATGTAGGTATTGTTAGTTTGGGTGAGATATATTGTTTCCCCTGTATCCCCAACACCAAATTGCATAACCAGAAAGTTTCGGGAGTTTTATAGGTGGGAATTCAAGTAGCTCCTAGAATATCTTTCCGACAGATGCATGATATGGGATTGGATAAATCTCTATCATATGTATTTGTTCCGACTTATTCTGCAAGCCAAATCCTTTGTTTTGTTTTATTTGTGGTATTCGAGTTTCTTCGAAGTCAAATGTTGAATCCATACCTTTCCTAAACGGTGTTCTCATATTGCTATGTTAATACTAATCCTTCTTGATCATCGAGGTCGTCATGTTAATTCTTTTTCAACCGGTGTGCTTCTCTTTAAGTGGTTCCAATCATTTTCAACATCCACAAGATCAACTCTAAGTTTTCTCACCGGTGTTTGTTTCATCCATTCCAAGTTGTCTTTGTTTACCCCGCCCTCCCACCCTTTTCTTCAAGGACTCAGATTTCTTAATCGGGTATCCATTTTATTGACGGGAAGACTCTCCATTATTTTCCGTCAATGTTCTTATCCGGTGATTTCCCATGAAGATGCTCAACAATTTCAAGTTCATCATCCTTCATTATTGTTTCTTCTCTGGTGGATCCAATTCAAGCTTTCGATAATCATCATATTCTTTTCCTCGTTTCAAATGTTTTTCCATGTCGGTGCACCTCTTATTTGTTCACCTCTATCTATTCTTATCCGGAGTGCTCAAGATATCTCAGAAGAATCATGTTTCCATTCTTAATTTGTTTGAGTTACTTCAAGGTTTTTCTCTCATTCAAGCCATTTAATTCAACCGGTGCAATCTCTCTTTAAAATCATTTTCAACGGTGTTTTCTTTTGAGTGGGCCCTAACCCACAGGTCTTTTCCCAGGATCTTACCTGACTCTTCTAATTATTCCGGAGTTATTCTCAAATCCTTTTCGAAGTTTGACGTAAGTATGAATTTTCATCAGTCACATGCCTTCTCCAAGGTCATTTTCAAATTCTTTTCATCTTTGGCTAAACCTTTCCTCTTCTAATCTCCCGGAGTATCTCAACAAGTCATGGTGGTGTTTCTCCCCCTCTTTCTCCGCATTTGAAGACCGAAGAAGTGTTTCCTCTAAATCTTGTCCCTTCTCTCGAAGATTCATGGCTCTCTTAAATTCTTTTCACCCATCCGGAGCAACTCAAGAGTCTTTTCAGATTGATTCTCCGTAGCCCATCATCTCAGAATTATTCATTCTCAGCTTTCAACTCTCGTTCTCGAATTCTTCCGATGCATCATTCAAATACCCTCTAATCAGTTCATGATCTCTTCGTTCTCATGTATCTAAATCCCCTCAAGTATCTTCGTTCATTTTCTAATTCTTCCCAATGTTTCGCTATCTTTTCTTTGTTTGTTTTTTTTAATTCTTACGGCGGTTTTTTCAAGACTCCTATTCCTATGTTCTTATATCGATTTATTCGTTGTTTCAATCCTACCGGTGGATCGTTGAAGACCTTCCCAAGTTTGCACTATATCTATCTTAATCCTTTCTACGAGAATAAGTAGTATGCCAAATCAGTTGCTTGTCATCAATTCAAATTGATGAAGGATACACATAATGTAATTCTTATTCTTGTTTCATCCAAGTGTTTAATCCCTTCCTTCGGAGTTTGTTCATGATGAAGTAATTCTCATTTCTAGTGTTTCATCTTTTCTTTTCCGGAGTTCCAAGTTTTCTCGGTTATATCGTCGCGAAGCTCCACCTAAATTATTGCAAGGCTTCACCTTGTGTTTTCAATTTATCTTTCGTTTTATCATCTTTTTATTACCGAAGTTCTTCATAGAGGCTCTACATGGTGGTTCGTCAAGAATTCTTTTCATTCTTCAATTGTTCTTCAAGTTTTTCTCTCAGAGTCATGATTCGCCGAGCTACACTCTAAAATAAACATGGTGCTAAACACATGTTTTGTTTTGAGGCGTTCAAGCATTCTTCATCTTGCATTCCAAAGTGCAATTCTTTCTACCTTATCTTTTGAGGTGGTGTTATATCATTCTTGACAATTTTCTTGTTTCGTGATTCAACAGTTGTTAAGAATGAGGTAGTTAAACCCATCAACTCCTTCGAGCATGAGTTCTTCTCAATCCATCAATCTCTTCATTGGAGTTATCTTGGTATAGATTTCACCTAAAGCCTTCCCTAAGGAATGTTGCTATTTGTGGTGCTTATCAATGATCCAAGTTTTCTCCTATCCTCTCGGCGAAAGCAGTTTTCATCTCTTCGTTGATCTCAAGCAAGCAATTGTTTCAGTTAGTGGCCGGTTGTCACCTCATAATTTTGAGATGTTTTCCATAAGCCCGCTACAAGCTTATTCGTTTCGTTGTTGGTTTTCCATCAACTCCGTTCTAACCTTCTTTGAAGGGTGCTTTCCAAGATCATTTGTGGTAGGAGTTGTCATTTCCTTCTTCATTCCCTTTATCACAACGATCTAGCTTCTATTCTTTCATTTCGGAGTCATTGTGATGCTGCCCTCTTCACCCATCACCTCGTTTTGTCAAGATCATGTTCTTTTCATGCTTATCCATTTAACTGGTGTGTTGTGTTTTCATTCGAGTTCTCTCATCTTATCAAGTTTTGCCTCCTTCCTCAACCGGAGAGCTGTCTGAAATCTTACTTACCCCTTCTGCCATTCTTTCAATAGTTTCGGAGGTAGTGTGTTGTTGATTTCATCAAGTATCATCCCATCTTCTCAAGTTCATGTTCTAGTCCTTCCATGTTCAAACGGAGTGCTGCCCGAATTCTTCCTCTCTCATCTTGTTTTAACCGGAGTGGTTTCGAACTCTATCTTGTCCATTAAACTCCCGATTCATGTCTTTGCAACCTTCAAGTTCTCGTAATGTTCCTTGTTCCTCTTTTCCTACGGATTGTTTGCAATATCGTTAATCTCTGTTGTACTCTTTCTTTTTAATTGCTCAACCTCTCAAGGTTCGTGGTTTCACTCGTTCGTCAAAGAAGCAACTTAGTTTACCTCTTATCTTCCTCTTCCTTTTCCCTCCGGCGCCATCCTAGATCTCGGGACGAGATCCTCTTGTAGTGGTGGAGTCTTGTAACGCCCTGGATACAACTTTCCATATTCGTAACTCCAACTCTTGCCTTTTCCGGAGATGCGATATGTTATTTTCCTCCGTGGTTGGGTTTTTGTTTTTTTGTTTTGCATCTTGTTCATGCCTTGCATTTCATCATCGCATCATTCGCATTGCATCGACACTCTGTTGCCGTCATGTTTTAAAACTTGCATTCATTCATCGTTGCTGTTTCTCCCTTTGCCTTCATCACCTTCCCTTGGATCGCCTTGCTCGTGCTGACCATTCCAGACCAATCGAGTTTTTGCTTCCCTCTTGACCGTGACAACCAAACCCCCCCTGCGTGCGTGTCTGAAACTTCCCCGAACCCGGCCCGCTCTGTCATTACCGTTGGATTCAGATCATCCCCAAACATCTATAAAACATCTCCCTTTTCGTTTTTGGACTCCCTACCTATTTACTCTCAACCGCCCGATTTCAACCGAACGGACCGGATTAACCCCCTCCCCTAATCCACCGGCTATATATCAGCCTAGCTAACCCTAGAACCTAGCCGTCCCATCCATTCCAATCCCGCAGCCGCAGCCGCCGCCGCTACTCTCTGGCATCTCCTCGGGATCTCCTCCCGATCCAATCTCCCCGACCACCTTCCTTGTTTTCCGTCGACGCCCAATCCTCAGCCTCCACTGCCCATCGCCCGAGTCAACGAGAGTCGAGCCCCAGCCTCCACCTCTCCTGTAGGCCCGTACGCTCCTCTGCCCGACCTCCGTGTGCCGATAGTCGGCGAGCAATAGCCCAAGGCCGAGCAGCCCGTGAGGCACCGGCCTCCTCATCTCCTTGCTGCCTCGCGGGACCTCCTTCCCCTCGTCGGAGCCATACATTAGCGACCCCAGGACCGTCGCCTTCTTCTCCCCATCTCTCCCTTCCTTCCCATGCGTCTCTCTCTCGCTCAGTGCCCCCCTCTCTCTCTGTCTTCTCTGCCCAGGAGCAGGAACCATGCCTTGGACACAAGCTCCGCTGCTGCCGTCCCGTGCGCTTCGCCGTCCAGATTGCCGGTTCCCTGCTGAGGCGCACTGGATCTGGCCGTACCGGCCGCTTCCCGCGGACCCCGTCGCTAGGATCCCGCGACAAGTCCGCCGGCGTCGTACTGCCTCACGGAGACGAGGACGAACACAAGCCCCTGCCTCCCCGCCCGCTTTGTCCAACTGCGCGCGTTGACCAGCGCCAGCGCGTGGGTCGCGTCAGGCCCAGCGCCCCCCTTCCGGCCTCACCTCACCGCAATTCCGGGCCATGGCCCATGGTGAGGCCACCTCCAGCGCCCTCCCGTTGATTTTTTGTTGTTGGGCCAACCAGATTCGGTCTAGTGTGTTTTTTTCCTTGCCTGCGATTTTGTCCATTATCCAGTGAATTAACAGTTTTACAGAAAAACCCTCATGCTTCATACATGTAACAACTAATTAACCGTGCATCGGAATTAAACAAACTTTACATGTAAAATGCTTAGTTTTTCATCTAGTTTCACAATATCCCACTTTCATCCATGTTTAAAATGTTTAAAATGTTGTTTGTTTAATTTTGCTCAAATGCCATGTTTAAATGATTTATTTCATAACTAAATAACCGTAGCTCCAATTTTAATAAACCTTATATGTAAATGGGGTGGAAAAATGCCTAGTTTAACGTGGTGGACTTTATTTTCCTGTTTAACAACCTTAAAATATGGTTTAGGGCAGAACAGTACCGAATTCATAAATATGGACATGAGGATTTTCCGGAATTGTTGTTTGTTGTTCCGGCCTCATTTAAACTTGCCTAGATAGTTAGTTTTCATATGCTTCACCTCTTGCCATGTTTAACAACATTTAATATTATTGAGTAGCTTATAACGAGATCAAACTAAATAATTGCATGTGGTGTTTTGTCAATATGCAACTCGTTGCATATTGAGCTCCACTTAATTTGTAGTATTGTTTGTTGCAAATTGCCATGCCATGCCTATTTAAACCGGACATGCATCATAATTGATTATGTATCATGCCATGCTTATGTGATGGTTGTCTCCCATGTTGTTTGTTTCTTTCCGGTGTTGCTTCTTAGTCCGGTAATGTTGCGATTGTGAAGATTCGTTCGACTACTCCCGTTCATCTTCTTCATGGACTCGTTCTTCTGCCTAGCGGGATTTCAAGCAAGATGACCGCTACCCTGGATCTCACTACTATCATTGCTATGCTAGTTGCTTCGTTCTATCGCTATGTTGCGCTACCTATCACTTGTTCCTCAAACCTCCAAAATTGCCATGTCAGCCTCTAACATTTTTCACCCTTCCTAGCAAACCATTGCTTGGCTATGTTACCGCTTTGCTCAGCCCTATTATAGTGTTACTAGTTGCAGGTGTAGTTGAAGATTGCTCCATGGTGGACAGGATTATGTTGGGATATCACAATATCTTTTATATTATTAATACATCTATATACTTGGTAAAGGGTGGAAGACTCGGCCTTATGCCTGGTGTTTTGTTCCACTCTTGCCGCCCTAGTTTTCCGTCATACCGGTGTTATGTTCCCGGATTTTGCATTCCTTACGCGGTTGGGTGATTTATGGGACCCCCTTGATAGTTCACTTTGAATAAAACTCCTCCAGCAAGGCCCAACCTTGGTTTTACCATTTGCCTCACCTAGCCCTTTTTCCCTTGGGTTTCCGGAGCCTGAGGGTCATCTTTATTTACCCCCCGGGCCAGTGCTCGTCGTGAGTGTTGGTCCAACCTGTCAACCGCCGGTGGCCACCAGGGGCAACACTGGGATGGCCTACCGGAAGTTTGGACAATCTGGTGTGCCCTGAGAACGAGATATGTGCAGCTCCTATCAGGATTTGTCGGCACATTTGGGTGGCTTTGCTGGTCTTGTTTTACCATTGTCGAAATGTCTTGTAAACCGGGATTCCGAGTCCGATCGGGTCTTCCTGGGAGAAGGTATATCCTTCGTTGATCGTGAGAGCTTATCATGGGCTAAGTTGGGACACCCCTGTAGGGTATAAACTTTCGAAAGCCGTGCCCGCGGTTATGTGGCAGATGGGAATTTGTTAATGTCCAGTTGTAGATAACTTTACACCAGATCCGAATTAAAACAAATCAACCGTGTGTGTAGCCGTGATGGTCTCTTTTTGGCGGAGTCCGGGAAGTGAACACGGTTTTGGGTTATGTTTGACGTAAGTAGGAGTTCAGGATCACTTCTTGATCATTGCTAGCTTCACGACCGTTCCATTTGCTCTCTTCTCGCTCTTATTTGCGTATGTTAGCCACCATATATGCTTAGTCGCTGCTGCAACCTCACCACTTTACCTCGTCCTTTCCCTTTAAGCTTCGCTAGTCTTGATACCCATGGTAATGGGATTGCTGAGTCCTCGTGGCTCATAAATTACTACAACAACTGTTGCAGGTACAGGTTATGCGATGATCTTGACGTGAGAGTGATGTTTGCTTGTTTTGGAGTTCTTCTTCTGCTTCTTCTTCGATTAGGTGATAGGTTCCAGGTCGGCAGCCTGGGCTAGCAGGGTGGATGTAGTTTGAGTTTCTGTTTGTGTTTCATCCGTAGTTCAGATGTTGATCTTATGTATGATGTATTGATGTTGTATTCGTGTGGCCTTGTATGCCTCTTGTATGTATCCCCATCTATTATGTAATGTTGATGTAATGATATCCACCTTGCAAAGCGTTTCAATATGCGGTTCTATCCTTGGTGGGACCTTCGAGTCTCTTTAGGATAGTATCGCATATTGGGCGTGACACTTTCCCAATAAGAAGTTGCCAAATCCTTTGAACTCCAAGCTCAAGAAGAGAGATGGGAAAGCAATGGTTACTCAAGAAGAATCTGATCCAGATGATGTTAGTGGTGTTGCCGGAGTTGCTCAAGACTCTCAAAACACTCTGAGGTTAGTGAACAAGAGTGGTGATGTGGTCACCTACAACTACATGAAAGACTACAAGGGCAACGCTCACAAGTGCCCAATGGCAAAGGTTGTGGTAGAAGATGGAGAGGACCAAAGCTCTCCTAACAAGGTCAAGGTAACCCCATGATCAAATCCTCCTCTTTTCACTCCCTCAACTCCTAGTGATGAGTATCTTGATGCGGAGGATAGCTATGATGATGATGATCTAGATGATCCTATGCTTGCTAAACTTAATAAGTTCATGTGCTCCCTCAAAGGAAAGAAGCTCACTATGTTTCGTATGCTTATGGACATGGTGAGTAAGCACACCATCACCATTAAGGAACTCAAAACCCTCGTCACTAGGGAAAAGGAAAAATGTGAAATCCTTGAGCAGGAAGTCCAATATGAGGAAGCACGAAATGATGAAATATGCTTAAAAATTGGTGCAAACATTGATGTTCATACTAAAGATCTGGCCTCCTTGAAAAAGGCTATTGACCCTTGCGAAGAATTGATCAATGATAAAAGTAAGCTTTTGAAGTCTCATGCTTCTCTCTCTAAGGATTGTGAGCTTCTATCCGTGTCCCTCAAGACTAAGGAAGAAGAGCTAACTCTTCTTACAAATAGTTTTGAGACGCTCAAACTTACTTATCTTGAAACCCTAGCCAAGGCTTACTCTTCTCCTATTATTAATGTTGATGCTTGTACTACTAACTCTAGTGGTGATCTAGCATCTATTCTTGAGGAAAATCGTTTTCTCAAGGCTCAAATCGAGAAAGGTCTCATGACATGTGCTCAAGGGCAAAAGAACCTTAATGAGGTATTGAGCCAGCACAATGAGGTGTTTGCCAAAGAGGGACTAGGGTTTGACCCAAGCACAAGCAAGAAGAAGACGCCCTCTCAAAAGTACACAACCCCTCCCAAATAAACATTTGTACGACAAGGGCACAAGGGGAAAGGTAAGGTTGTTAGTGGGAAGGCCACTAGGGGCGTGCCCACTCTCAAAGAGTCAAAAGAGTTCATGCCTCCATCCTATGTACTTCGTAAGACTAAGGATGGAGAAGTTTATGCAAAATTTGTTGGTCCTCGAAATGCATTCCGATTCTATGCTATTCGGGTCCCTAAGACCCTTTTGACTAACCTGAGAGGTCCCATTGCAAAATGGGTGCCTCTAACCAAGTCATAATTGTTTGTAGGTTGCCTTCTCCATTGGAGTAAAATGGGTGATTGATAGTGGATGTACCAATCATATGACCGGAGATTGCAAATTGCTCTGCGATTTCATGGAAGCTATTCAACCATTCATGAGCATTATGTTTGGTGGAGGTTCAAAAGGACAGGTACTCGGGTTGGGCAAGGTGGCTATCACAAATGACATGTCTCTTGCAAATGTCATGCTTGTGCAATCCCTTAAATACCATTTGCTTTCTGTTCGCCAATTGGATTCTATTGGTTATGATACACTCTTTGGACTAACGGATGTGAAAGTATTTAAGAGAGATACTCTCGAAGTGGCCTTTGTTGGAGAGTTGGATGGCAACCTTTACACGGTTGATTTCTCGAAAGAGAGCACATTCCATGCAACTTGTCTAATGGGCAAGGCCGACAATGGGTGGCTATGGCATCACCGGCTAGCCCATGTCGGCATGAGAAATCTTCAAGATCTCTTAAAGGGGAATCACATCCTGGGACTAACCAATGTCTCTTTTGAGAAAGACCGTGTGTGTAGTGCATGCATAGCCAGGAAGCAACATCAATCAAAGCACCCTCCCAAGAACATTGTGTCTACTTCAAGGCCCCTAGAGCTCCTTCATGTGGATCTTTTTGGGCCTCCCTCATGGGATAGTCTTGGTGGGAAAAAGTATGGACTTGTCATTGTAGATGACTACTCAAGATATAAATGGGTGTTTTTCCTCAAATCCAAGGATGAGACAAAGATCACCTTCATTGATTTTGCCAAGCAAGCACAACGCAAGTTTGACAAAGAGATCTTGGCAATAAGAAGTGACAATGGCTCTGAGTTCAAGAACTATACCTTGGAAGAATTCCTTAGTGATGAAGGGATTGAGCATCAATATTCAGCTCCATACACTCCTCAGCAAAATGGTGTAGCCGAAAGGAAGAATCGTACACTTGTAGAGATGGCAAGGTCCATGTTGGATGAATACAAGTCACCACATAGTTTTTGGGCCGAAGCTGTCGACACTGCATGCCATGCATCAAACCGGCTCTTCTTCCGTACTATATAGGAAAAGACTCCATATGAGCTCCTAACTGGGAACAAGCCAAATGTCAAGTACTTTCGTGTATTTGGGTGCAAATGTTTCATCCTCAACAAAAGAGAACAGTTAGGAAAATTTCAGTCCAAAACAATTGAGGGCATATTTGTTGGCTATGGATCAAACTCTCACGCCTATAGAGTCTACAACAAATCCAATGGATGTGTTGTAGAAACTTGTGATGTGGTGTTTGATGAATTTAATGGCTCCCATGGGGAGCAAGTTGATCTAAGTGATGAAGGTGAAGAAGATTCCTCTCAAGATATCCTGACCATGGGTGTTGGTGCACTTCTTCCAATGGAAAAATAACCTCTAGATGATGAAGAAGAAGATGGAAGTATCACACATCATCAAACTAATTCAACACCCCTACCACCACAAACTCCTATTGTTCAACCGACGCCCTTAGTCCAAGTACAAGAAGATGATCAAGTTCCTCTTCATGAGAATCTTCAAGAACAAGATCATCATCAAAGGCAAGAACAAGAAAGTCCAATCATTGATGATGAACCTCAACAAATGCAATATGTACAAGAAGATCTTCCACCACACATTAATGATCCATATGTTGAGGACGTGGATGATGGACACAAAGTTGAACCTCGCGAAACCTTAACCTCCATCATGCCTCGAGTGGCCGGTCGTGTTGATATTGATAAATTCCTCACCGGCATATCGGAAGGTAGAGTCACTCGTAAACAATTGACAAACTTTTGTGCTCACTTCTCATTTGTGTCTAGTGCTGAGCCTCTCAAGGTACAAGAAGCATTGATGGACAATGATTGGCTCATTTCTATGCAAGAAGAGTTGAATAGTTTTGAGCGAAATCAAGTATGGTCATTAGTCAAGAGGCCAACTACGAAACACAACGTCATTGGAACCAAGTGGATTTTCAAGAACAAGCAAGATGAGAATGATGTAATCATCCGAAACAAGGCAAGGTTAGTGGCACAAGGGTACTCACAAGTTGAAGGTTTGGACTTTGGTGAGACCTTTGCCCCTATTGCCCGTCTTTAATCCATTCGCATCTTAGTTGCTTATGCTGCTTTCCATGGTTTTACATTACATCAAATGGATGTGAAGAGTGCTTTCCTTAACGGTCCTCTACAAGAAGAAGTATATGTATCACAACCACCTGGGTTCGCTGATCCCGATCACAAAGACTATGTGTATAAACTTCATAAGGCTTTGTATGGCCTCAAACAAGCACCTCGTGCTTGGTATGATCATCTTAAGAAGTTTTTACTCGATGATGGTTTCGTGAGAGGGGTGATCGATCCCACTCTTTTTACTAAGAGGGACAAAGGTGATCTGATCTTATGTCAAATCTATGTAGATGATATCATTTTTGGTTCTCCTAACATTCATTTGTGCAAGAAGTTTGCGGCTTCAATGACCAAGAACTTTGAAATGTCACTCAATGCGGATTTGAAGTTCTTCCTCGGGTTTCAAATTCAACAATTTCAAGAAGGAATATTCGTGTCTCAAGCAAAATACCTCAAGGATATCCTAGCAAAATTTGGCATGTCTGATGCTAGCCCATGTAAGACACCCATGCCAACCAAAATTGTACTCACTGAAGACACCAACGGTATCCCCTTCGACCCATCTAAATACCGTTCTATGATTGGTTCATTACTTTATCTTTGTGCATCTAGACCAGACATCATGTTTAGTGTATGCATGTGTGCTAGATTTCAAGCTTCCCCTAGGGAAAGTCATCATAAGGCGGTTAAGCATATTCTTAGATACCTTGTTCACACCCCAAAGTTGGGTCTATGGTACCCAAAGGATGCTAAGTTTGATCTCATTGGGTACACGGATGCGGATTGGGCTGGAGACAAAGTAGATCGTAAGTCCACCTCTGGTGCATGTCAATTTCTTGGATGCTCCTTGGTAAGTTGGTCCTCGAAGAAACAGAATTGTGTTGCCCTCTCCACCACCGAAGCTGAATACATTGCTACCGCCAGTTGTGCAACTCAATTACTATGGATGAGGCAAACTTTGAAGGATTACGGTATCACCTATAGGCATGTGCCTCTTCTATGTGATAATGAAAGTGCCATCAATATTGCTGAGAATCCCAAAGATCACACCCGCACCAAGCACATTGACATTAGGTACTACTTCTTGAGAGATCATGTGGAGAAGGGTGATATTGACATTGCTCATGTTGGCACAGATATGCAACTTGCAGATATTTTCACCAAGCCATTGGACTAAGCAAGGTTTTGTCAACTTAGGCGCGAACTTGGTATCTTGGAGCTTGACAACATTATGTGAAATCTAGTACCCATGAATGCATTTTCATAATGTCTTGTCTTGATGTAGGCATATTCTTAGGGGGAGACATTCAATTCATGAGTACTCTCACCCTACATAATACATAAATAGAACCAACACTCTCAAAGTCACTATGACACTTATTTTGTGTCCATAGTACTTTAAAATGATGGAGTAATAATCATGGGTCCAAAAGTTCAAATTTTTGGTCTCCCAAGTTATGTATACTCAAACATTGTGACTTAGCCTACAACTCTTTTTAGGTGTTTATATGGGTTTGAGATATTGTTGTGACTAAAGCTACTTATATATATATATATATATATATATATTCATATAACGTCATCACCTCATCACTCTTCACAAACATCAGAACCAGCTCACAGCATTCTGGCTGGCCGGATCATCCGGATTTACATCCGGACATCCGGGCTTATCCGGGCCCTTACCCGTACATCTGGCCCTGCCCGGATCATCCGGGGCTCCTTCCGGACATCCGGGTGGGTCTTCGCCTTGCCCAGTAACATATCGGGTCGTGTGGGCATAGGGGGTTATTCCCCTGTTTTTCCCTTCGACCTCATCCTCTCGGCTCCGCCGCCGGAGGCTGCTCGTTGGTCCGCCCCGCCAGTCCGTCCGGCCAACTAGGCGGATCTCGACCTCACGGGCTGTTGTCGCCTCGATCTACTCCCTCCTCACGCCGTTTCCCCCGGGGCCGATTGGATCCTCTCTAATTTCGGCCACTGTCTTCAACTCCACCATGGTGGTCGGCCATGGTGGTACTGGCCGGAGCTTCAAGTCGACCTCCTCGGGTCCCTCTCGTGGTACCTCATCTGCTTCTCTCCTCGTTTTCCCCTATTACTCATCTAGGGTCAGTTTCTCATCTAGTTGGCCTCGTTTTCATTCCAATACATGTGCACAGAACCACGTCGCCAAGCATCAACGGACCCGAGGAAGCTGATCGCCCACTCAAGAAAGCGCCTAGTCATGCTCGTCCATCCTATGCCGGGCAGGACGACCCTGACTATGAGGACGAACTCCAGGAGGAAGAGCTCGTGCCGGTTCGCCCCACGACCAAAGCCAAGAAGAAGAAAGCGGTTTCTGCCTCAGGCTCGCAGTCTGCCGCACCTACTGGTCTCATTTTGTCCATGGTCATCCCCACTAACCGTGGCCATCGTACTATCAGCTATCAGTCCATGGACCCCTCTGAGTATGCTGCTTTAAGGAGTGAAGTCAATCAATTTGCCGCCCCGGCCAATGCAACCGATCCTCGGTTTCGCACCTTGGTTCAACAGGACATCTATCAATCCGTCATTGCGCATCTAGGGTTCTCTCCTCAGCATTATGTGAACTTGGATTACATTGAGAAAAATCCAACCAAGTTCGATGGTGTGTTAGAGAACATTGAGGGCATGGGGCTGTGTCATGCTATGACTCTCCACTGTGATTGAAATGAGGCTGCCATTCGGCAATTCTATGCCACATGTTTCTTCCATCCGGATCATTCTATCACTTGGATGACTCACCATTCTCAGTTCACTGTCTCTTTTGAGGAGTTTGCTGCTGCCTTGGGCATGCCTGGATCTGAGGCAACTCTTTTTTGGATCCATGATGTGAATCCCAAGTTTGAGGCTATGCCCATCAGTACTTGTAGTTGTCTCACCATGCCTACCACTCAGCTATCCACAGTGCAACAAAGCAAGGAGCTTAATGATATCAGTATCTTCTGTCTCAAATACCGATGGCTTTTTCAGTGTATCCTCAACTCCATTGCTCCCAAGAAAGGGGATCATGGGATGGTTCGGGCCTACAACATTGACTTGATGTACTACTCACGGAAGAATCCCACTCGTCCCATTGACATGGCAGGTTTCCTTTGGCATGAGATTCAAATGGCTAGCTGTCTGAAGGTTTGTACTCTTCCACATGCTCATTTCATTCAGACCGTCATTGACTCTGTCTTCACTTGCCCCATCAACAAGACCAACATTCACTCCATGTGGACTCCGCGTGATGACACTTCTAGAGGCAAGGCTCCTGCTCCATC
The DNA here is from genome assembly GCF_018294505.1 of Triticum aestivum. Taxonomy (NCBI): domain Eukaryota; kingdom Viridiplantae; phylum Streptophyta; class Magnoliopsida; order Poales; family Poaceae; genus Triticum; species Triticum aestivum. The sequence continues at coordinate 272,622,481 of NC_057801.1, forward strand.
GTGTGGTGAGAGCTCTTCTCGCCATACCAAACCTTTCGTCAAACCGTTTGACCGCCTTGCTCGCTTTATTGGGAAGTCCCATAAATCCATCTTTGACACCTGCCGCTACACTGCTACTCACATTGCTACCGAGGAGGTTCACCGCATCTCTGAGGCAAATGCTCCTAGGGCTCGCCTTCGTGCGTGTCCTGGCAGTCCTGTCGAGTCTGATGAGCCTATTCCTGCTCGTCTTCCTCTTCCAGAGGTCGACTTTCCTTCTGCCCTGATTTTCCCGAGTTCTTTCTTGCACCTACTGATCTGAGTGATGGTGATGATGATGATGATGATGAGGATGTTGCGTGATCCTCCTACTTTCTCGACCGTCTTCCCCTTTTTCGGTACTTGCTATCAAGGGGGAGATGTAATTCTTAGGCGGAGTATGAGTGTGAGTCTGGTATGCTTAGAGTTCTAGTTAAGTGGACTCATTATTTATTGTAATGGTACTTTGGTCATGTGTTATGATTATTGTAATGGTACTTTGATCATGTGTTATGATACCTTGTACGAGTTTATGAGTTATGAGTCTATGTCACCATGCAAGTGCTTAAGTATGTTGTCTTCATTCGTTGCTTATCATTGCTTATGTTGATTTTAATGGTGTATGTCTACACTATATTCTGAATGAGGGCATCCACTCCATATGTGCATAATTTTGTATTTTTATCACCTTATTTCATGCATACTTTAAGGGGGAGCTCTCCTTAAAACACATCCCTATGCATACATTAAGGGGGAGCTCTTCCTAAAACACATACCGGACTACTCTCCTAGAATTATTCGCATCACATTTCACTTGTTGAGTGCTGTATGTAGTTTGTCATCAACTACCAAAAAAGGGGGAGATTGAAAGTGCAATCTTGCTCTTAAAGAATATTTTTGATATTGATGACAAATCTACATATAGGGGACTAACCTTGTTTGCTAAGTATATACACAGGTCGTCAGTCCTCTGGTTTTTTTCTGATGAGCATCATGATCACATCATATGAGATTTTACTCAAGCAAATTATCAATGAGGAAAGGAGCAAACAAAGATGAAGTATTGTGCTCTTTTATATTTCTTGAGTAATAGGAATCCTGCACTATTAAGAGGGGATCCGAGGTGTAGGTTCAAGACTTGCTCACATTTTGTCTCACAAACAATTTTTTACAATAGACCAAAATCCCTAGCAAAACCCCTTAGCCAAAACCTACCACTTCTCCTAGCCGGATCAACCGGACGGCTACCCAGATCATCCGGGCTTCACCCGGATCAGCCGGACCTTGCTCCGGATCATCCGGATAATAGGCATTTTTTCATCACAGAATGGTGTGGCTGAAGCCGGATCATCCGTATGTTCCTCCGGATCATCGGGGCTGTGCCCCGGATCGTCCGGATCCTGTTCCGGATCATCCGGATAACCGCGCCCTGTTTCTCACAGAACCCTGATGTTGTAGCCGGATCGTCCGGCCTGTCATCTGGATCATCCGGGGCATGTCCGGATCATCCGGGGTGGCCTCCGGTCTGTCCAGGCTGCTCGCAGCTCTGCTGCTACCATCTGCATCCGGGCCTTTAGCCAGATTAATCCGGACAATGTCTAGATCATCCGGGTGGTGTCCCAGATCATCCGGGCTGGTCAACTTTTGTCCAAACGGCTCAATTCTGGACATGGTATAAATAGCCCCTTACCTCTTCGAGATAAGGTTGAACACTTCACTCAAACACGCCTCAAGAACACCAGTGCTTCCCCTCTCTTGCTCATACACTAAATCCTAGATCCCAGCTTGATTCTTGAGAGTTTCGAAGAGTTATTCCAATCAAAAGAAAGATCTTCCCCCTCTCCTTCTTGTGACCAAAGCAAATCGTGGTTTGAGCAAGTCTTGAGTCTTTCCCCTCGGATCTTGTTACTCTTGGAGGTTGGAGACTCCTAGGCGGTAGGAGTCATTCGGTGAGGAATCAACCATTGTGATTACCCCTGAAAAGTTTGTGAGGGTTTGGATACCACCCCAAGGTCTACCACTAGTGGTTGAGAAACGCCTTCGTGGTGTTGTCTCAAAGGGAGAATAGGGTGAGCCTTCGTGGCGTTGGTGTGCCTTTGTGGTAACATCCACCTCTCTAACGGTGACTAGCTTCCCTCCAAGGAAGTGAACATCGGCATACATCCTCGTCTCTCAGAGTTGCGGTTATTCCTAACCCTAACTCTCTACTTGTGGTTACTTGTCTCGTTGCACTTACTTGCATCATATTGTGCTTGCTTACTTATGTTCTTGTGTTACTTGCTTAGTACTTAGTACTCACTTGCAATTGTTAGGCTCACCTTCATATTCCGCATTATTGCCTAAAATTGCTAAGTAATAGTTAAAATTTGTAATTGTACCTATTCACCCCCCTAGGTCCATCTCGATCCTTTCACCATGATTAGTTTGTACACTCTGCACATGTTTGCGCACTTTTCCCCACAAGACACGATCTCCTCCATTGGATTTCTCGCACTACATGATGTTTGAGAAATAGATGACCAAGACACAGTCTTTCAGAAGCATTAGCTCTTTACTCTGGGTAGACAGTACCACCTACAACCCTCTACATCTGCTAATCTACCTCTTCAAGAGCTCACACAACTTACTCAACTATGCCAGAGCCCATATTAGCTTGTGGCTGCACGCGGAAGTTTCTAGCATGAATGATCTTATGATCCCTTTGAGCCTGGGTGGCATTCCGTAGGGTGATCACACGGGTATTCCGGGATCCCCTTGGGCAAGCACTGGGTTCTCCAGGTGCCCTGACAACCACTGGGTACTCCAGGGTGCCTCAACCAATCCACCCAGATGTGTATTTAAGTAGCCACCTTAAGTTAACCATTAATTAACAATACTCACATTTGTCAAGGATACACTCACCCAATCCACATCTACGAGCATAGCATAGCAATCCTGAGCATAACGTAGAAGTAACTCCCAAAGGTTTGATAATAAAACAATAGGTTCCTACCTCATCAACTACTTCCCAGTACCCACATGTTGTCAAACCTACTCATGCAATGTTTGAGGGTTGAAACTAATGCATAAAAACTGGGTATGAAAAATATGATCAAAGTGTGAACTTGCCTTGCACTGTTGATGAAGATCCTTCGCAATCATAATTCCTGATAGTTCTACTCGTCACACTCCGTTTAATCTATCGTGAGCAAGCAATTACATGCATAAGCACTCAAGCAAAAGATGCAAAGGGAAATCGAGGAAAGATCCAAATAAAAATTGAAAACAAGCAATTAATTCTTGCAACAGAAACAATTTCTAACAGTACAAAAATTGGATGGGTTTGGTCTTATTAGAAAGTTTAGGTCAAGAGCTTCGATCTGCAAAAAGAATCAACTGAAACGGAGTTATAAAACTCAAGTTATGAAAAAAATAAGTTTGAATTCAAATCTGTTTGAAATCAATTTTTTAAACTTTCAAAAATATGTTTAAGTTGTTTTACTGGATAGAGGGGATCATAACGAAGAAGTGGGCGTTGGTTTCATCGAAAACGGAGGTACGGATAAAAATATATGATCAAAAGAAATTTGAGTACGAAACAAATTTTGAAATTTGAAAGTTGCAAAAACATTTGATAGATTCACTAGATAGATGGAATTAAGACAAAAATATTGTCATTGGTTTCGTCTAATTTGGATGAACGAGTAAAAAGTTATGGCTATTTGAAAAATCAGGCCCAAGTTGTTTTACGGAAGAAAAATATCTACATAATAAGCTACGGAATTATATAAAAAATACGAAGAAAGATACCTTTATAAGGTAGAGAAAAGACGACTTCGAAGAGAGGAGACGACTTCCAAAATTTTCTTTAGTGAATCTAGCCAAACAAAAATATATTTATTTAACCCGAATCAGATGATTTTTGGAGGCTCTATGGTTCTATATTTATAGGTGAAAAACAGGCTTAAATGTTAAAGGCTAGACAATGTGGGATAAAACTTAGACGAAAAGAGAAAGGAGAGAAAACGTACATCGTACGGGCCTAAAGGCCTTCGGCCGGCGCTCGTACACTGCGTGCTGCAGTTTCTTTTTCTTTGGAGCAATTGAAAAGAGAAAAAAAACTATGAAGAAAAAAAATGTGAGTGAGGAATATGGCTGGTTGGGCCTGGCCCATATAGAAGAAAAAAATGATGGGTGCCCGCTGCTACTATGATGAGCACGTGGGCGGCAGTTAGTTATGGGTCGTATGTCTAGTTTTGTTTTGTTTTTGCTAAAAAAAGAGAAGATAAACAGAATAAGAAAAATAATATATATTTTTCCATAGGCATATTTTATATCAAAATTTTCAGAAAATGATTTTCTACAACCTGAATATTTTTATGGCGTCAAATAAAATCCACAAAAATTCAAATAAAGAAAAGAGTGCTACTATTGCAATAAAATCCAATAAATATTATTTTAAAAATACCAAAATGATTTCAAATTTATTTCTCTCCCATTTTCTACTGTAGGAATCATTTTACCTCATTTTCCATATATTTTATTTCTGGAGAAAAATAATTTGAATAAAACCCAAATAACTCCAAATTGAAAATAATTTCAAAGGGACTTTAAATTTGAATTTTTTGAAACTTCCAACTCATATTTCATATATTTTGAAGAAGTCATTTTATCTTCTCTCATGAAAATCATTGAGTTGCTTAAAGTTTCTGAATTGAAAATATTTCCAAATGAAATTCAAATCTTTTCAAAATCCTATTTCATTTAATTAAATGGAAGAAGTCATATCATCTTCTCTCTAGAGTTTTTGTATTTGAAAAGAATTTGAATTCATGGAGAACATAAATGCAAAATGAAAGTTTGGGAAAGTCCTTTTATTCCCTCTCATTTAACTTTCATAAAGTTTCAAATTCCACTCAATTTCACACATCACATCACACAAGCAATCAAAAACTATCTATTTAATATAACATTCCAGAATTTCGATTTTTGCGATGTTACATCCTTTAACATGTGGTGCTTGTCCTCCATCTTTGCTAGCCAAAAATTCCGCACTAAGTAGAGATACTACTTGTGCATCCAAAACCCTTAACCCAAATCTTATTTTGAGAGTACACTGTGGATTGAGTAAGATCCTTCAAGTAAGTTGTCATCGGTGCAATGAGGCAATAAAAATTGCTTCTCAATGTGTTAGATCATTTAGTGTAAGAGAAAATTGAGTGTTCTACGAACTTGTGATGGCAAAGTATAAAAGCGACATACTGCATAATAAAGGTTGCTATCATAAGGGGCAATATAATGTGATGTTCCTTTGCATTAAGAGATTGACTATACAAATAAAAAGCGCATGGCAACCTCTGCTTCCCTCTGCGAAGGACCTATCTTTTACTTTTATACGTATTTACTTTTATGAAAGAGTCAAAGTATCTTTGTCTATTCATTTTTATTTTCTATTTTGGCAAGCACCATGTGGTGAAGAAAGATTTATGCACATATATCCGGTTGGATATTGGTGGGCATGATTTATTATTGTTGACATCACCTTTGAGGTGAATACGCTGGGAGGCAAAACGATAAGCCCCTATCTTTCTATGTGTCTGGTTGAAAGTTTTTGCTCATGTGTATGCGATGAGTGTTAGCAATTATAGAAGACTATATGCTGGTTGAGTATGTGGACTTGCCAAAAGGCTTCGATACGCGATCCTTCCTGAAAAGATGATGAATTGTAGTTGCAAGGTTGACTGAGAACATAGTTTTTTGGTTTTGAATAGAGTTTATGCTTTATACTTCGATGTTGTGATGAATTGTTACTTGTTCTTGAGAAGTTTATGATAAAAGTTATGTGATAAAAGTTTTACAATAAAGTTTGTTGCTGTTATAATAATATACATGATGCTTCTATGTCCGTATTTTGTTTTATCGACACCTCTCTCTAAGCATGTGGATATGGTTTTAGATTTCGGTTTTTGCTTGAGGACAAGCGAGGTCTAAGCTTGGGAAGTTGATACGTCCATTTTGCATCATGTTTTCCTACTGTTATTTATGATGTTTTTATGCATAATAATGCTTTATGGAGTAATTCTAATGCATTTTCTCTCATAATATGCAAGGTTCACACAAAGAGGGAGAATACCGGTAGCTGGAATTCTGGACCTGAAAAGGCTACGTCGGGTCACCTATTCTGCACAACTCCAAATGAGTTGAAACTTCACAGAGATTTTTTATGGAATATATAAGAATTATTGTAGCAAATAACTACAAGAGGGGTGATACGTCTCCAACGCATCTATAATTTATGAAGTATTCATGCCATGTTTACAATAATTTATATGGTTTTGGTATGATTTGCATGGAACTAACCTGGACTGACGATGTTTTCAGCAGAACTACTGTGGTGTTGTTTTTTGTGCAGAAATGAAAGTTCTCCAAACACCCTAGAACTTTTTGTGGAATTTTATGGACCAGAAGACTACCAATGGGCCAGAGCAGCACCTGGGGGGGTGCCCCAAGGGGGGCACAACCCACCAGGGCGCGCTTGGGCCCCCAAGCGCGCCGCGGTGGGTTGTGCCCACCTCGGTGGCCTCCCGCACCCCCTCTTCGCCCTACAAATTCCCAATTATTCCAAAAACCCTTGGGGAGACCCTAGATCGGAAGTTCCGCCGCCGCAAGACTCTGTAGCCATAGAAAAACCAATCGAGAGCCCGTTCCGGCACCCTGCCGGAGGGGGAGCTCATCACCGGTGGCCATCTTCATCATCCCGGCGGCCACCACGATGAGGAGGGAGTAGTCCACCCTCAAGGCTGAGGGTTTGTCCAAGTAGCTATGTGTTTAATCTCTTTCTCTCTCTCTCTCTCTCTCGTGATCTTGAGATGTCACGATCTTGATGTATCATGGGATTTGCTAACATAGATGGATCATATGGTGTTTCTCCCTTCTCTACTCTTGTTGTGATGAATTGAGTCTTTACCCTTTGAAGTTTTGTCTTGTCGGATTGAATGTTCAGATCTGAGAACACATGATATATGTCTTGCATATGAATACCCATGGCGACAATGGGGTATTATTTTGATTCACTTGATATATGTTATGGCACTCAACTTGCGAATTCCTGAGGTGATTTTTGGGTAATCTATGCATAGGGGTTGATGCATGTCGGGGAAACGACACCTATGGGATCACAAGGAACCCTTCAACTGTTGGCGGGGAGGAGGAATGCACAAATTGCAGGTCTGGTGATCAGCATGAAGGATCTTTACCCAGGTTCGGGCCGCTGAGGAGCGTAAAACCCTAGTCATGCTTTGAGTGTGTATTTAGTGTTCTTGAACCTTGACTAGCCGCTATGCGTGTCTGGTCCAAAAGTTCGAATCCTTCTCCAGTACACTTCGGGCCTCCTTTTATATGTCAAAGGGGTCGCCACAGTGGCACACAGGAAGTGTAAAGTAGATACAATGTACATGCTTATCACTGACATTGTAGGACAAACACATTAAATGCGCTGCTTACGTGCCCTCCAACTTTATCGGGGACGGTAATAGAGCTCGTCCCGTCCGTTGCCTCCTCACCCCGTCTTGACACGCATCCAAGCTGATGAAGCATGCAGTGCTAAGCTAATTAGCTAGCCGCTGCGCTGGAGCGGTGGCAGGATCTTCACGAAGATCTGCATGCCACCATGCAGGTGCTTGCTTAGTTGGTAGGCTGGTCGCCGTGTTGGAACTGTCGCGGGGTGGTGGAATCTTGTTGTGTGCGAGCCTTGCTGTTGCTTCGCAATTGTCCCCGGCAAGGGTCTTGCTGGGGCCTCGCAGTCATCCCCAGCAAGAGCCTTGCCGGGAACTTCGCCCTCTGGTCTCCACGAAGATCTGTACACCACCAGTCTTCACAAAGATCTGCATGCTACTGCGCATGTACCCCAGATTCTTGGTCCTGACATTGTCGATGGTGTCAGAGCTCTCAGCCTCAAGGGCGATGGCCTTGCTGGTGCTTCGCAATTTACCCTGGCAAGGATCTTGCCGGGGCTTCGCGAGCCATCCCGGCAGGGGTCTTGCTAGGGGCCTAGCTTGTTTTCTGTTCTTTGATTACTGGCTTGATGCTTCCTTGGTCGTCTTGTATCTTACCTCCTACTACCCTGCCAAGCCTTGCCATAGGTGCGGCTACAACTGCCCATGCACAAGTAAGGGGTACAAAAAGGGCCTAGACTTATGTACACCGACAGGAGCCCCTGGGCCTGGGCGACACACGAGTGCGAAGCATTGTTGGGGCAGGCCCAAAGCAGTGTGCGGGCATGCGTGGGAGGGATTAACTGCCGTAATCTTCTCGTTTGTAGTGCTCCTCCACGGTCCGCATTGAGTGCGCATCGTGGGGGTCGTGCATGGAATGGTCGTAGCATGCCTGCGACGCCTCACATCAAACAGTAAAGAGGCAGCCCATGCCTTCCCCATAAAAGGAGGGATCCGCAGGGGCGCTGCTGATTTACCCCTCTTGCCTTTCCCAATCTAGGAACCGCCGCTCCCTTCTTCTTCCTCGAGCCCAAACCAGAGCCTTCGCCTCTGTCCGCCGCCGCCACGCTTTCATCGCTCTTGATCCCTCGCCCTCCCTCAGCTGCCATGGCGCCCAAGACGAGCAAGGGAAAGGGAGTGGCCAAGGCAAGCGAGGGGAAGGAGGTGCCGAAGAGAGACCTGCTGAAGATGCAAAAGAAGTATGCCGTCTTCACCTCGACGATCGACGCGCTCACGCTCAGGGATTAATTTCAGTGCCTGTGTGGGAGAGAGACGTCGGGGCACCCCGCCACCCGCGTCATCCCTGCTCCCTTCACCAAGCCCGCTCCAGATAAATATCCCTTCTTTGTTGATTACTTCTACTGCAGGCTCTGCCCCCCATTCTCAGATTTCTTCAACGATATCATGCACACCTTTGGCTTCCACCTTCTGGATTTCACGCCGAGCTTCATGGCGTGCATGGCCCTCTTCGCCCACCTCTGAGAAGGCTTCGTCGGGGTGGTCCCCAACACAACGTTCTTCCGCCATTATTTTGTCCCTCGCCTCTAGCCAGGAGATGCTATATCTGGTTGCATCACTTGGATCCCAAGGGCCTTGAGCAAGAACACATACCCGGAGGGGACCCAGAAGGAGAAGTGGGACAAATGGCGGGGCAGGTGGTCCTAGATCGTGGAGGAGGAGCCGCGGCCATTCTGTCGACCCCGTTAGAAGACACTGGTCCGCGGCAAGCACTGGGGCGACTTCGATGTCAATGACAAGAAGCTCACGGTTACCACCACCAGAATCCATCGCCTCAAATTAGCCGGGCTAACGCTCGAGATGATCAGGGCCGACTTCCTCTGCCGCCGCATCGCTCGTCTACACAACAAGGGGAGGCCAGTCTGGGATTTCAAGAATGTGGCAGACATCATGAGGCTACACCCCGGCCTGAACCACAATTTCACGGTAATGCAACATGCATCCCTCTGCCAGAAGCTATTTCAACTTAAGGCTGACAAGACCAGCAAGGCCGACAATACCAGCAAGGCCGACAAGCCATTCAGGTTGCCGACAGGGGTGGTCCCCTTGAGCAACAACTCCTGCCTGACCTCCATCATCGCCATGATGCCGGTGTTCAACACCCATGGCCTTGATCCGACCTGGGACGAGAAAGAAGCGGTGCTGGTGCAAGAATTCCTCGACAACTTGTCAGAGAAGTTCGTCCATGACGAGCCACAGCTCATCCGCGCCACCACCTACGAATAGGTGGCGTACATCGCCAGCAGGGCGGAGGAGGCATCCCTTGCCGAGGAGGCTGGCAGTGTCGGCACCATGGAGGACGAGGCTAACACGGAGAAAGAGTTTGTCGGGTGGAAGGAGTCTGCTGGAGAGCACAGTGGCGCGGGCGCCGGGGTTCCCCCTGCTGAAGAGTCGACCGAGGAGGCAACCGATGTGGACGAGCCTTTGGAGGGCCATCTCCGGTGAGCCAGTCAAGAGCTCCGACAAGGGAGCGGCCGGCAAGGCCGCACAGCGGCAAGAAGCCCAGGCGCAACCCATGCATCATAAGAGCAGCGCGGCTGCGACATCGAAGGAGGTTGCGGCTGCTGCCTCCTCCTTGGCCAAGCATCCCAGGTCTCCTTCTCCTCCTCCTTTCACGGATACTGTGGTGGAGGTCGATTTTGACCTCGCATCCTTCAGCCCGAATAGGAAGAGGGGGCCAGAAGGAGAAGATGAGTAAGTATCTTGCCTCTTTACACATCCCCTGATCCTCTGTTTCGATTGTTTTATTCCGAATTTATCTTGTCTTGATTTGTCTTCGCCGTGATATGGAGACGCTGGCCCAGAGGGTGGCGAAGAGGGTCAAGGCCTCGACGGGCGACGAGCCCCCGGCAAGCACTTCAAGTGCACCGATGACGATCACAATCATCCCGGACACCAGCCCTCAACATAGCCCCCAATCCAGCCCCCAGCATGAGTCCATTACTCATTTCCCGCTGGCGAGCATTGCGGTGTGCATCTTCAGTGCTAACCTTGCCGGGTTCGTAGGAGGAGAGCAGCAACATGAGGAGCCATTGAGGGCCACCCCCGACATGCCGCCCCCGTCAACCACGTCGCCCAGGGGATGTCCCCAGCAAGGGCATCCACCAACAAGACCACACGCATGGAGGAAGAGACAATGAGCACAGGCGCCGATGGCTCTGTCCCAGCAATGAGCGTTGCCGGGGAGGGAACCACTCCTCCTCAGCTTGTCATAGGTAAGACGCCTGCCTTCTATCCCTTGCCATCTTCGCCATGCGACTTTCTTTCTGTTTCTTTCTATTCTGAGTTTTGACTTTGGTTTTGCCTCATTTTCCCTTTCGGCTTTTAGAAACCCATGTCGAGGCCATCATTGAGGAGACCACCAAGGACATTGCCGCTAAGGATGCCAAGGTTGCTGCCGATGAAGCCGCCAAGGACACGCACGAAGAGGCCACCATGGGGTCTATCAGGGAGGCTATCAGGGAGACCAGCGACCGTACTGACGACAATTCTGTCGCAGGAGCGCCTAGCGCTGCACCGGTCCCGGAGCCCTCCGCTGCCGGGAAGAAGGTGGTTGATGATCAACCATCAACCTCTGAAGCCCCCGCCCCAAGCAGATACTTGAAGGTGGGCGATGATCTATTTGTCAACATCCCAGGAATGGCGAGCACCGGAGCGCCAACCGAAGGGGAGGCTTTTGATGAAGAAATCCTTGCCGCTGCCAGGCTCCAGGTTGTTGACGGGCCAAGCGCCAGTGGCAGCGGATCCAAAGAAGACTAGCTCCTCCAATCCATGAGCGTCAACTTGTAGAAGCTTCAGGCACTTCACCGTGCTCGCAAGGAGAAGCTGGACTCCAGGATAGCGGTCATCAACAGAGCAGAGGCAGATTTCCAGGAGCGCATTGCTCACATGCAAACCTGGTTTGCCGAGGCCCAGCAAGAGCTGAAGGCCTGTGACACCCCCGATTCAATCATACACTAATGATGCACGCAAACGTGTACGATCAAGATCAGGGACTCACGGGAAGATATCACAACACTGAAGGAAATATGCCCTAGAGGCAATAATAAAGTTATTATTTATTTCCTTATTTCATGATAAATGTTTATTATTCATGCTATAATTGTATTAACTAGAAACATAATGCATGTGTGAATACATAGACAAACATAATGTCACTAGTATGCCTCTACTTGACTAGCTCATTAATCAAAGATGGTTAAGTTTCCTAACCATAGACATGAGTTGTTATTTGATTAACGGGATCACATCATTAGGAGAATGATGTGATTGACTTGACCCATTCCGTTAGCCTTAGCACTTGATCGTTTAGTATGTTGCTACTGCTTTCTTCATGACTTATACATGTTCCTATGACTATGAGATTATGCAACTCCCGTTTACCGGAGGAACACTTTGTGTGCTACCAAACGTCACAACGTAACTGGGTGGTTATAAAGGAGCTCTACAGGTGTCTCGAAGGTACATGTTGGATTGGCGTATTTCAAGATTAGGATTTGTCACTCCGGTTGTCGGAGAGGTATCTCTGGGCCCTCTCGTAATACACATCACTTAAGCCTTGCAAGCATTGCAACTAATGAGTTAGTTGTGGGATGATGTATTACGGAAGGAGTAAAGAGACTTTCCGGTAACGAGATTGAACTAGGTATTGGATACCGACGATGAAATCTCGGGCAAGTAACATACCGATGACAAAGGGAACAACGTATGTTGTTATGCGGTCTGACCGATAAAGATCTTCGTAGAATATGTGGGAGTCAATATGAGCATCCAGGTTCCGCTATTGGTTATTGACCAGAGACGTGTCTCGGTCATGTCTACATTGTTCTCGAACCCGTAGGGTCCGCATGCTGAAGGTTTCGATCATAGTTATATTATGAGTTTATGAGTTTTGATGTACCGAAGGAGTTCGGAGTCCCGGATGAGATCGGGAACATGACGAGGAGTCTCGAAATGGTCGAGACGTAAAGATCGATATATTGGACGACTACATTCGAACTTCGGAAAGGTTCCGAGTGATTCGGGTATTTTTCGCAGTAGCGGAGAGTTATAGGAATTCACCGGGGAGTATATGGGCCTTATTGGGCCATACGGGAATAGAGGAGAGAGGCCAAAAGGAAGGAGTCCTGCGCCCCCCTCTGGTTCGAATTGGACAAGGGGCGCAGCCCCCTTTTCCTTCTTCCTCCCCCCGTCTTTCCCCTTCTCCTACTCCAACAAGGAAGGAGGGAGTCCTACTCCCTGTGGGAGTAGGACTCCCCTTGGCGCGCCCCCTCCTAGGCCGGCCGCCCCCTCCCCCCTTGATCCTTTATATACGGGGGCAGGAGGGCACCTCTAGGCACAAAAACAACAATTGATCCCTTGGATCTCTTAGTCGTGTGCGGTGCCCCCCTCCACCATAGTCCACCTCGATAATATTGTAGCGGTGCTTAGGTGAAGCCCTGCAACGGTAGAACATCAAGATCATCACCACGCCATCGTGCTGACAGAACTCTCCCTCGACACTCGGCTGGATCGGACTTCGAGGGACGTCATCGAGCTGAACGTGTGCTAGAACTCGGAGGTGCCGTAGTTTCATTGCTTGATCGGTCGGGCCGTGAAGACGTACGACTACATCAACCACGTTGTGCTAACGCTTCCGCTTTCGGTCTACGAGTGTACGTGGACACACTCTCCCCTCTCGTTGCTATGCATAATCATGATCTTGCGTGTGCGTAGGAATTTTTTTGAAATTACTACGTTCCCCAACAGTGGCATCCGAGCCTAGGTTTTATGCGTTGATGTTATATGCACGAGTAGAACACAAGTGAGTTGTGGGCGATACAAGTCATACTGCTTACCAGCATGTCATACTTTGGTTCGGCGGTATTGTTGGATGAAGCGGCCTGGACCGACATTATGTGTACACTTATGCAAGACTGGTTCTACCGACGTGCTTTGCACACAAGTGGCTGGCGGGTGTCAGTTTCTCCAACTTTAGTTGAACCGAGTGTGGCTACGCCCGGTCCTTGAGAAGGTTAAAACAACACTAACTTGACGAACTATCATTGTGGTTTTGATGCGTAGGTAAGAACGGTTCTTCCTCAGCCCATAGCATCCACGTAAAATTTGCAACAACAAAGTAGAGGACGTCTAACTTGTTTTTGTAGGGCATGTTGTGATGTGATATGGTCAAGACGTGATGAGATATAAGTTGTTGTATGAGATGATCATGTTTTGTTGAAGCTATCGGCAACTGGCAGAAGCCCTATGGTTGTCTCTTTGTTGCATAAGATTCAAGTGCCAAATAATTGCTTTACTTTATCGCTATGCGATAGCAATAGTTGGAAGAGCAATAGTTGGCGAGACGACCATGTAATGGCACATTGATATAGATCAAGATGATGAAGATCATGGTGTCGTGCCGGTGACGATAGAGATCATGACAGTACTTTGGAGATGGAGATCAAAGGCGCAAGATGATCATGGCCATATCATGTCACATATTTTGATTACATATGATGTTTATCTGTTATACATCTTATTCTGTTATGTTTCACGGTAGCATTTTAAGATGATCTCTCACTAATTATCAAGAATTATTCTCCCTGAGTATGCACCATTGCGAAAGTTCTTCGTGCTGAGACACCACGTGATGATCTGGTGTGATAGGCTCTACGTTCAAATACAATGGGTGCAAAACAGTTGCAATTGCGGAATACTCAGGTTAAATTTGACGAGCCTAGCATATACAGATATGGCCTCGGAACACAGAGACCGAAAGGTCGAACGTGAATCATATAGTAGATATGATCAACATAGTGATGTTCACCATTGAAAACTACTCCATCTCACGTGATGATCGGACATGGTTTAGTTGATTTGGATCACGTGATCACTTAGATGACTAGAGAGATGTCTATATTAGTGGGAGTCCTTAAGTAATATGATTAATTGAACTTTAATTTATCATGAACTTAGTCCTGGTAGTATTTTGCAAATTATGTTGTAGATCAATAGCTCATGTTGTTGCTTCCCTATGTTTTTGCTTCCCTATGTTTTTATATGTGTTCCTAGAGAAAACTATGTTGAAAGATGTTAGTAGCAATGATGCAGATTCGATCCATGATCTGAGGATTATCCTCGTTGCTGCACAGAAGAATTATGTCCTTGATGCACCGCTAGTTGACAGACCTATTGCAGGAGCAGATGCAGATGTTATGAACGTTTGGCTAGCTCAATATGATGACTACTTGATAGTTTTGTGCACCATGCTTTATGGCTTAGAACCGGGACTAGAAAAACGTTTTTGAAACGTCATGGAACATATAAGATGTTTCAAGAGATGAAATTGGTATTTCAGACTCATGCCCATGTCAAGAGGTATGAGACCTTTGACAAATACTTCGCCTAGAAGATAGAGGAGAATTGCTAAACTAGTGAGCAAGTACTTAGATTATCTGAGTACTACAATCGCTTGAATCAAGTGGGAGTTAATCTTCCAGATAAGATAGTGATTGGCAGAGTTCTCTAGTCACCATCACCAAGTTACTGGAACTTCGTGATGAACTATAATGCAAGGGATGACGAAAACGATTCCCAAGCTCTTCGTGATGCTGAAATCGATGAATGTAGAAATCAAGAAAGAGCATCAAGTGTTGATGATTGACAAGACCACTAGTTTCAAGAAAAGGGCAAAGGGAAAGAAAAGGGAACTTCAAGTAGAATGGCAAGCAAGTTGTCATTCCCGCAAAGAATCCCAAAGCTGGACCAAAGACTGAAACTGAGTGCTTACACTGCAAAGGAAATGGTCACTGGAAGCGGAAATGCCCTGAATATTTGGTGGATAAGAAGGATGGCAAAGTGAACAAGGGTATATTTGATATACATGTTATTGATGTGTACTTTACTAGTGTTTATAGTAGCCCCTGAGTATTTGATACTTGTTCGGTTGCTAAATATTAGTAAGTCGAAATAGGAGTTACAGAATAATCAAAGACTAGTTGAGGGTGACGTGGCGATGAGTGTTGGAAGTAGTTCCAAGATTGATATGATCATCATCGCACACTCTCTACACTTTCAGGATTAGTGTTAAACCTAAATAAATGTTATTTGGCGTTTGCGTTGAAAATGAATATGATTTGATCATGTTCATTGCGATATGGTTATTCATTTAAAGTCAAAGAATAATTGTTGTTCTATTTACATGAATAAAACCTTCGATGGTCATACACCCAATGAAAATAGTTTGTTGGATCTCGATCATAGTGATACACATATTCATAATATTGATGCCAAAAGATGCAAAGTTAATAATGATAGTGCAACTTATTTGTGGCACTACCGTTTGGGTCAAATCGGTGTAAAGTGCATGAAGAAACTCCATAAAGATGGATTTTTGGAATGACTTGGTTATGAATCATTTGATGCTTGCGAACCGTGCCTTTTGGGCAAGATGACTAAAACTCCGTTCTCCAGAACAATGGAACGAGCTACTGATTTATTGGAAATAGTACATATCGATGTATGCGATCCAATGAGTGTTGATGCTCGTGGCGAGTATCATTATTTTCTGACCTTCACAGATGATTTGAGCAGATATGGGTATATCTACTTAATAAAACACAAGTCTGAAACATTTGAAATGTTCAAAGAAATTCAGAGTGAAGTGAAGAATCATCGTAACAAGAAAATAAAGTTTCTACTATCTGATCGTGGAGAAGAATATTTGAGTTACGAGTTTGGCCTTCATATAAAACAATGTGGAATAGTTTCACAGCTCACGCCACATGGAACACCACAGCGTTATGGTGTGTCCGAACGTCGTAACCGCACTTTATTGGATATGGTGCGATCTATGATGTCTCTTATCGATTTACCACTATCATTATGGGGTTATGCATTAGAGACAGTTGCATTCACTTTAAATAGGGCACCATCAAAAATCCATTGAGACGACACCTTATTAACTGTGGTTTGGCAAGAAACTAAAGTTGTCGTTTCTTAAATTTTGGGGCTGCGATGCTTATGTGAAGAAGTTTCAACCTGATAAGCTCGAACCCAAATCGGAGAAGTGCGTCTTCATAGAATACCCAAAGGTAACTATTGGGTACACCTTCTATCACAGATCCGAAGGCAAAATCTTTGTTGCTAAGAATGGATCCTTTCTAGAGAGGGAGTTTCTCTCGAAAGGAGTGAGTGGGAGGAAAGTAGAACTTGATGAGGTAACTATACCTGCTCCCTTATTGGAAAGTAGTTCATCACAGAAATCAGTTCCTATGATTCCTACACCAATTAGTGAGGAAGCTAATGGTGATGATCATGAAGCTTCAGATCAAGTTACTACCGAACCTCGTAGGTCTTCCATAATAAGATCCGCACCAAAGTGGTACGGTAATCCTGTTCTAGAAGTCATGTTACTAGACCATGATGAACCTACGAACTATGAGGAAGCAATGATGAGCCCAGATTCCGCGAAATGGCTTGAGGCCATAAAATCTGAGATAGGATCCATATATGAGAACAAAGTGTGGACTTTGGTTGACTTGCTCGATGATCAGCAAGTCAAGTTAAATAAATGGATCTTCAAGAGGAAGACGGACACTGATAGTAGTGTTACTATCTACAAAGCTCGACTTGTTGCAAAAGGTTTTCGACAAGTTCAAGGTGTTGAATATGATGAGATTTTCTCACTCTTAACGATGCTTAAGTCTGTCCGAATCATGTTAGCAATTGCCACATTTTATGAAATCTGGCAAATGGATGTCAAAACTGCATTCCTTAATGGATTTATTAAAGAAGAGTTGCATATGATGCAACTAGAAGGTTTTGTCAATTCTAAAGATGCTAACAAAATGTGCAAGCTCCAGCAATCCATCTATGGACTGGTGCAAGCATCTCAGAGTTGGAATATACGCTTTGATAAGTTGATCAAAGCATATAGTTTTATACAGACTTGCGGTGAAGCCTGTATTTACAATAAAGTGAGTGGGAGCACTACCGCCTTTCTGATAAATATATGTGAGTAACATATTGTTGATCAGAAATGATGTAGAATTTTTCTGGAAAGCATAAAGGAGTATTTGAAAGGAGTTCTTTAAAAATAAATACCTTAGTAAAGCTACTTACATATTGAGCATCAAGATCTATTGAGATAGATCAAGACGCTTGATAAGTTTTTCAATAAGTACATACCTTGTCAAGATTTTGAAATAGTTCAAAATGGAACAGTCAAAGAAAGAGTTCTTGCCTTTGTTGCAAATGTGTGAAATTGAGTAAGACTCAAATCCCGACCACGGCGGAAAATAGAAAAGAAGAATGAAAGTCATTCCCTATGCCTCAGTCATAGGTTCTATAAAGTATGCTATGATGTATACCAGACCTATTGTATACCTTGCTCTGAGTTTGGCAAAGGAATACAATTTTGATCTAATAGTAGATCACTAGACAGCAGTCAAGAATATCCTTAGTGAGGACTAAGGAGATGTTTCTCGATTATGGAGGTGATAAAAGAGTTCGTCATAAAAGTTACATCGATGCAAACTTTTACACTGATCCAGATGACTCTAAGTCTCAATCTGGATACATATTGAAAGTGGGAGCAATTAGCTAGAGTAGCTCCGTGCAGAGCATTGAAGACATAGAATATTTGCAAAATACATACGACTCTGAATGTGACAGACCCGTTGACTAAACTTCTCTCATGAGCAAAACATGATCATACCTTAGTACTCTTTGGGTGTTAATCACATAGCGATGTGAACTGGATTATTGACTCTAGTAAACCCTTTGGGTGTTGATCACATGACGATGTGAACTATGGGTATTAATCACATACAGATGCGAATATTGGTGTTAAATCACATGATGATGTGAACTAGATTATTGACTCTAGTGCAAGTGGGAGACTGAAGGAAATATGCCCTAGAGGCAATAATAAAGTTATTATTTATTTCCTTATTTCATGATAAATGTTTATTATTCATGCTATAATTGTATTAACCGGAAACATAATACATGTGTGAATACATAGACAAACATAATGTCACTAGTATGCCTCTACTTGACTAGCTCATTAATCAAAGATGGTTAAGTTTCCTAACCATAGACATGAGTTGTTATTTGATTAACGGGATCACATCATTAGGAGAATGATGTGATTGACTTGACCCATTCCGTTAGCCTTAGCACTTGATCGTTTAGTATGTTGCTACTGCTTTCTTCATGACTTATACATGTTCCTATGACTATGAGATTATGCAACTCCCGTTTACCGGAGGAACACTTTGTGTGCTACCAAACGTCACAACGTAACTGGGTGATTATAAAGGAGCTCTACAGGTGTCTCCGAAGGTACATGTTGGGTTGGCGTATTTCGATATTAGGATTTGTCACTCCGATTGTCGGAGAGGTATCTCTGGGCCCTCTCGGTAATACACATCACTTAAGCCTTGCAAGCATTGCAACTAATGAGTTAGTTGCGGGATGATGTATTATGGAACGAGTACAGAGACTTGCCGGTAACGAGATTGAACTAGGTATTGGATACCGACGATCAAATCTCGGGCAAGTAACATAACGATGACAAAGGGAACAACGTATGTTGTTATGCGGTCTGACCGATAAAGATCTTCATAGAATATGTGGGAGCCAATATGAGCATCCAGGTTCCGCTATTGGTTATTGACCGGAGACGTGTCTCGGTCATGTCTACATTGTTCACGAACCCGTAGGGTCCGCACGCTTAAGGTTTCGATGACAGTTATATTATGAGTTTATGAGTTTTGATGTACCGAAGGAGTTCGGAGTCCCGGATGAGATCGGAGACATGACGAGGAGTCTCTAAATGGTCGAGACGTAAAGATCAATATATTGGACGACTACATTCGGACTTCGGAAAGGTTCCGAGTGATTCGGGTATTTTTCGGGGTAGTGGAGAGTTACGGGAATTCGCCGGGGAGTATATGGGCCTTATTGGGCCATACGGGAATAGAGGAGAGAGACCAAAAGGAAGGAGGCCTGCGCCCCCCTCTGGTCCGAATTGGACAAGGGGCGCAGCCCCCTTTTCCTTCTTCCTCCCCCCTCTTTCCCCTTCTCCTACTCCAACAAGGAAGGACGGAGTCCTACTCCCGGTGGGAGTAGGACTCCCCTTGGCGCGCCCCCTCCTAGGCCGGCCGCCCCCTCCCCCCTTGATCCTTTATATACGGGGGCAGGGGGCACCTCTAGGCACAACAACAACAATTGATCCCTTGGATCTCTTAGCCGTGTGCGGTGCCCCCCTCCACCATAGTCCACCTCGATAATATTGTAGCGGTGCTTAGGCGAAGCCCTGCGACGGTAGAACATCAAGATCGTCACCATGCTGTTGTGCTGACGGAACTCTCCCTCGACACTCGGCTGGATTGGAGTTCGTGGGACGTCATCGAGCTGAACGTGTGCTAGAACTCGGAGGTGCCGTAGTTTCAGTGCTTGATCGGTCGGGCCGTGAAGACGTACGACTACATTAACCGCGTTGTGCTAACGCTTCCGCTTTCGGTCCATGAGGGTACGTGGACACACTCTCCCCTCTCGTTGCTATGCATCACCATGATCTTGCGTGTGCGTAGGAATTTTTTTGATATTACTATGTTCCCCAACAAACACAACTCTAAAAGCAAAATAAGTCATACAAGCATAATATTACAAGCCAGTGGCCTCGAGGGCTCGAATACAAGTGCTCGAACATAAACGACTCAGTGAAAGCAATAATATCTGAGTACATACATAAGTTAAACAAGTTGTCATAAGATGGCTATCACAAACTGGGATACAGATCGAAAGAGGAGAAGGCTCCTGCCTGGGATCCTCCTAAACTACTCCTAGTCGTCGGCGGCCTGCACGTAGTAGTAGGCACCCTCGGTGTAGTAGGGGTCGTCGTCGACGGTGGTGCCTGGCTCCTGGGCTCCAGCATCTGATTGCGACATCCGAGAAGAAATGGAAGAATGGGGGAAAGGGGGAGCAAAGCAACCGTGAGTACTCATCCAAAGTACTCGCAAGCAAGGATCTACACTACATATGCATGGATATATATGTAAAGGGGCAATATCGATGGACTGAACTACTAAATGCCAGAATAAGAGGGGGATAGCTAGTCCTATCGAAGACTATGCTTCTGGCAGCCTCCATCTTGCAGCATGTAGAAGAGAATAGATGGTAAGTTCGCCAAGTATCATCGCATAGCATAATCCTACCCCGGCGATCCTCCCCTCGTCACCCTGTGGGAAAGCGATCACCGGGATGTCTCTGGAACTTGTATGGGTGTGTTTTATTAAGTATCCGGTTCTGGTTGTCATAAGGTCAAGGTACAACTCCGGGTCGTCCTTTTACCGAGGGACACGGCTATTCGAATAGATAAACTTCCCTGCAGGGGTGCACCACATAACCCTACATGCTCGATCCCTCTGGTCGGACACACTTTTCTGGGTCATGCCCGGCCTCAGAAGATCAACACGTCGCTGCCCTACCTAGGCACAACAAAGAGGTCAGCACGCCGGTCTAAATCCTATGCGCGCAGGGGTCTGGGCCCATTGCCCATTGCACACCTGCACGTTGCAAACGCAGTCAGTGAGCAGACCTAGCCTCCCTTATACAAGAGTAGGCGTTCCAGTCCAACCCGGCGCGCGCCGCTTAGTCGCTGACGTCAAGAAGGCTTCGACTGATACCACAACGTCGAGTGCCCATAACTATTATCGCGTAGTTGGTTAGTGCATATAGGCCAGTGGCCAGACTCAGATCAAATACCAATATCTTGTTAAGCGTGTTATTTTGAAGTAACCGCGGACGCCGACCAAGGCCAGGCCCACCTCTCGCCTAGGTGGTCTCAACCTGCCCCATCGCTCCGCCTCAAAGTAACCATCAGGGGGCTGTCGGGAACCCAGGTCCATCACTACCTAGATGGAACCACCTGCCCCTTCAGCCACCATCTCCGAATCACTTGCGGGTACTCTACGAGCCGACCCGACTTTAGTCACCGTCTGAATATTATATATGATATGTATGTATGTATATACCTGTGATCACCTCCTAAGTGATCATGGCCCGATAGTATAGCATGGAAGATGGACAAGAATGTAGGGCCACAGATGACAAACTAGCATCCTATACTAAGCATTTAGGATTGCAGGTAAGGTATCAACAATTGTAGCAACAATGACAGGCTATGCAACAGAATAAGATTAACCGAAAGCAGTAGCATGCTACGCTACTCTAATGCAAGCATTAGAGAGTAGGAATAGGCGATATCGGGTGATCAGGGGGGCTTGCCTGGTTTCTCTGCAGACAGAAACGGACCCTCGAAGGTGAAGTAATCGATCATTGGTTCAACCGCGGTCTCGGGGCCTACCGAAAAGAAGTAACGGAGGGGGAACACCATAAATAACAGAGCAATCAAAGCATCATAAAGCATAACATCGCAATACGCGGTGCTATAGGTGACCTAACGCAGTACTAGGTGTTACTGGCGAAGGCGGAAAACATCCGAGAAAGTATTCCCGATGTTTTGCGTTTTTGGACAGATGAACCGGAGGTTGATTGTTGCAGGTTCGCTATGCTACGGACATGTGGCTGACAAACGGACCGTGTATTCGGATTTGTCTCGTCGTTCTAAGCAACTTTCATGTATAAAGTATTTTCATCCAAATTACAGATTATTTTATATGACTTTTCAAAGATTAAAGATTTTATGGAAAATTTTTATTTTAAAAAATAAATGCTAAAAACTAGATGTACCAAGGGTGTGTACACTACCATTGTGGCCGTTTGACTGCCAAGTGGGGCCAGAGTCAAAGTCAACAACCCAGTTAGAGTTGACTAGTCAAAGTCAACGGTGCCGACACGACCCAACTGTCATAGATAGTAGGTAATTTAGATTTTGGTTATTTTGTTTAATCTCTAGGGGACCCACATGTCACATGTACTAATAAAAGTAGCTAGACTAAATTAATCTAGAAGGGGCCACATGAAATCTACACATTTGGACTAATTAAACAAATAAACTAACCTAATACTACCTTCGTCCTGGTTTATTGGTCCCCATTGTATTCCGTGCTAAATTTTAACAATAAATTTAACTAGCAAAATGTTCACGCATGTAAAAAAAAATATATCAATGAAAAATATGTTCAAATATGAATCTAATTATATAATTTTTATTGACATGCATTAATATTTTGTTAGTCAATTTTTTGGTCAAAATTTGGCACGAAATACAATGGGAACCAATAAAGCAGGTCGGAGGTAGTATGTTCCTAGACTAATCTAACTTGGGCGGCCATGCTGGGTAGTAGATAGGCACGCATGCACAGGAGTGCATAGCGGCCACGGCTTGCATTGGCAGCAGCAGGCAGTAGCAAAGAGTAGTAGCAGCAGCAATGAGCCGTAGCATGGGAGATAGAGCAGTAGTAAGCATCACTAGAAGAGCAGCGACAGGAGGATAGAGAAGCATCGCAGCAAGCACTAGCAGCAGAGCATCGGCGAGCAACGGCAAGAGCAGCAAGCAGAGCATCAGCAGTGCGAGGAGCAGCAATAGTGCAGTTGCAGGAGCAGCAACGTAGCGGCAACAACAAGGGCAACAGCAGCGGCGAGGCAAGCATCAAAGCAGCAGACGAGAAGCACTACAGTAGCACAACAGCTGCGTGCGGGGCACGGCCCGGGCATGCATGACGATGCAGAACGCGCCGGCGGGCGCGGCTGGGGCAGCTGGGAGCTCGCGACGAGCGTGGCCAACCGAGATAGGGGAGCAACGGTAGGCACGGCGCGAGCGCGGCCATGTGTGGACAGTCGAGCGCGTGCGTGGACGGGGCGAACTCCCATCTATGGCGGCTGAAGTGCGGGTCGACTAAATGGTAGCGGCCGGACCATGGGATGGACGGGGTCAATGTTACAGGTGGGGATGGAAGCTACGGGGATGAATCTGATACGTCTCTAACGTATCTATAATTTTTTATTGTTCCATGCTATTATATTACGCCTTTTGGATATTTATGGGCTTTATTTTACACATTTATCTCATTTTTGGGACTAACCTACTAACCGGAGGCCCAACCCGTATTGCTGTTTTTTTGCCTATTTCAGTATTTCGAAAAAAAGAATATCAAACAGAGTCCAAACGGAATGAAACCTTCGGGAGCGTGATATTTGGAATGAACGTGATCCAGAGGACTTGGAGTGCAAGTCAAGAAGCAGCCGAGGCGGCCACGAGATAGGAGGGCTCGCCCACCCGACAGGGCGTGCCCCCTGTCTCGTGGGCCCCTCGGGCGGCCACCGACTGTAGGATCGGAAGTATGTCTAGAGGGGGGGTGATTAGACTACATGACCAATTAAAAACTTAACATTTTCCCAATTTTAGTCTTTGGCAGATTTTAGCTATCTTAGCACAAGTCAAGCAATCTTCACACAATTCAAGCAAGCATGCAAAGAGTATATGAGCAGCGGAAAGTAAAGCATGCAACTTGCAAGAATGTAAAGGGAAGGGTTTGGAGAATTCAAACGCAATTGGAGACACAGATGTTTTTGTCGTGGTTCTGATAGGTGGTGCTATCGTACATCCACGTTGATGGAGACTTCAACCCACGAAGGGTAACGGTTGCGCGAGTCCACGGAGGGCTCCACCCACGAAGGGTCCACGAAGAAGCAACCTTGTCTATCCCACCATGGCCGTCGCCCACGAAGGACTGGCATCACTGGCGGTAGATCTTCACGAAGTAGGCGATCTCCTTGCGCTTACAAACTCCTTGGTTCAACTCCAAAATCTTGTCGGAGGCTCCCAAGTCACACCTAGCCAATCTAGGAGACACTACTCTCCAAGAAGTAACAAATGGTGTGTTGATAATGAACTTCTTGCTCTTATGCTTCAAATGATAGCCTCCCCAACACTCAACTCTCTCACACAGGATTTGGATCTGGTGGAAAGAAGATTTGAGTGGAAAGCAACTTGGGGAAGGCTAGAGATCAAGATTCATATGGTAGGAATGGAATATCTTGGCCTCAACACATGAGTAGTTGGTTCTCTCTCAGAAACGGTAAGTTGGAAGTGTAGGCTTGTTCTGATGGCTCTCTCCACGAATGAAGAGGAGGTGGAGGGGTATATATAGCCTCCACACAAAATCTAACCGTTACACACAATTTACCAATCTCGGTGGGACCGAATCAACAAACTCGGTCAGACCGATTTAGTAAACCTAGTGACCGCTAGGATTTTCGGTGGGACCGACATGCAACTCGGTAGGACCAATATGGTTAGGGTTAGGGCATAACATAATCTCGATGAGACCGATTACACAAACTCGGTGAGATCGATTTTGGTAATAAGCTAACCACAGAGTTGGTCAGGTAAACTCGATGGGACCGGTTCGCTCATATCGGTGGGACCGAAATGTTACGAAAAGGAAACAGAGAGTTTACATTGCAATCTCGGTGGGACCGATCGCTCACTTCGGTTAGACCGAAATGGTACGAAGGGAAACAGAGAGATTACAATCCCATCTCGGTGAGACCAAGATCGCTATCGGTGAGACCGATTTACCTAGGGTTTGTGGCAGTGGCTATGACATCTGAACTTGGTGGCGCCGGACAGAAAGAATCGGTGGGGCCGAGTTTGACTTTAGGTTTAGGTCATGTGTGGATATGAGAAAGTAGTTGAGGGTTTTTGGAGCATATCACTAAGCACTGTGGAGCAAGAAACTCATTAAGCAACACCTCATCCCTCCTTGATAGTATTGGCTTTTCCTATAGACTCAATGTGATCTTGGATCACTAAAATATAAAATGTAGAGTCCTGAGGTTTTGAGCTTGAGCCAATCCTTTTAGGGACATTTACATTAATTCCCTAATTTGCGCCCACTCTCAGATTTACCCCTAAATTTTTGATATGCTCAAATTTGCCCCTAAAAAGCATTTTAAGTCGCAGGAATGCCCTTCCATCTGGTCAAAGTTGTTTGACCAAAACTTTGAAAATTCATAACAAATTCATACGAAGTCAGAAAAATGCAAATAAGATATCCAAATGTTCATACAAACATCACCTATACGCGCATGTCATTTATGTTCCTCACCTACATGCGCATTTATTTGCATTCACCCTAAATTGTTTTTTAATGTTATAAACCCTAAAAAGCTTTAAAGAGTGCTTTTTTCATGAACGTAAATGACATGTGCATATAGGTGTTGTTTTTATGAGCATTTTGATGTCTTATTTTGCATTCTTCTAAGTTCATATGAATTTTTTATGAATTTTCAAAGTTTTGGTCAAACAACTTTGACCAGATGGAAGGGCATTCTTGTGACTTAAAATGCTTTCTAGGGGCAAATTTGAGCACATCAAAAAGTTAGGGGTAAATTTGAGTAGTGGGTTCGAGTTAGGGGCACAAATGTGAATGTCCCATCCTTTTATCCTTAGTATTTTCAGGGATCCACTTTCCTCATCCATGCCATGCATTCATTGAGCTTTCCTGAAATATTTGTCTTGGAATAGTATTAGCCCAATGAGCTATATGTTGTTAGGAATTACCAAAACCACCTACGGATAGTTGCACTTTCAATCTCCCCTTTTTGGTAATTGATGACAACATATAGTTCAAAGCTTCGACAAATGATAATAAGATTTAGAAACATCATCGCTTTGAGAAGTATGTGATAAGCAAGAGCTCCCCCTAAATTTGTGCATAGTTTTAAGATTTTCTTTGGACTGCAAATGCACAAGGAGTTAGGCTCATGGGTTACTCTTCCATGTCACATACATCTTGGTGGAGCGCTCAAAATAATAAAGATTGAATACATGCACTGATCACCAAGCAAAGTGAATGATCATATAAAGATAAATGGGATATTGTCATCTAACAAGCATTAAGGTAGCAAATAAAGTAGTATCTCAAGCAAGCAAAAGCAAATAAAGTTCAACCACAAAGACAAGAGAGAACAAAAGCAAACTCTCTCTCTCGAAGCCTATGATCTATACATTTTTCTCCCCCTTTGGCAACAAGTTACCAAAAAGTTCATAGAAAATGCATAGTACTAGATCGACTCTCATGCTTGATCTTGATGTGGTGGTGTAGATATGACTCCAAGGACGAAGGCTTCAGTTGATGTGGATGGAGCTAGAGGAGTAGGTGCTGGAGCTGGTTGCACTGGAGCTGTAGCTAGTGCAGATGAAGTGGCTCTGGTGTCTGTCACTCGCACTGCAACTGATCTCTGAGCTCTAGGCACTCTAGCAAACGCATCAGTGGTTGTCTTGCCCTTCCTCTCCTGCATATCATCCTGAAGTTGTTCCACAACAGACTGGATCTCAGTTACTTTCACATCTAAGTCATAGAATTTTTGTTCCATGATTCTTTCCAGGCTCTCCTGGTTTTGAGTTAGGGTGGCCAATCCTTTCTCAATCCTCAGTGTGGATGCTATGAAGTAACCTAGTTGGTCCTGCTTGCTCTTCAGAAAGTACTCAGATGCCTCTTCAATAGTTGGCATCTTGGCAGCCTTCTCCTTCTTTGCCTTCTCCTTCTTCTCTTGTGCTTGCACTGAAGATGGTTCATTTTGATTCTTGACTACTTGGTTGTCCCCAAAGTCTGGATAGATAGCAAAGTGTTCCTTATCCAACAAGTATGTGACTGTGCCCATATTGGAGTTGATCAGCTCCTGGATCTGTGGGGCATACCCACAACTTCTCTTCTGGTCAGCTGCTGTCCTCTTGATAGTCTCAACTATGAGGCTCATGACCTTGAACTTCTATGGCACATCAAATATGTGTAGCAGGTTTATTGCATGGCCTCTGATCATGTTGTGCTCACCTGACTTGGGCAAGAGAGTGTGCCTAAGGATCCAGTTGATCGTTAGCAGTCCTGATAGAAGATAATGTACAAATCCAAACTTATGAGTTTCAAGAGCTTTATCTGGGATCTCCTTATACATGTGTGACATAGAATTGTGATCCTTCTTCTTCTTGGCATAGACATCCAAGTCATCTTCACTCTCTTTAGGTGCATTGATCAGATTTGCCCATTCTTCAATTGTGGACTAGTACCTTGTACCTTCAGACATCCAAACTATTCTGCCATCAGGATAAAAGTGAGCTGTGGAGTAGAATTACATTATGAGCTCATCATTCCACTTTGTGAAGTTCTGTCCAACAAAGTCTGCAACTCCACAAGCACTGAAACTGTCATACACACCTGGATAGTGTTCCTCATTCTCCTTCATGTATTTCCAGTCCACCCACCTCATGTCACAAACTATAGGTTTCTTGTCTAGCAGCACAGTCTCATAGAAATCCTGTTGTTCCTTAGTGTGGAACCTGTAGTCAACAGCAGTCCTTCTCCTGATTGCATAAGGATCAGACAACCTCCACTGTCGGAGTCTAGCATCCTTCCTCAGCTTCATGTTCTCAGCCACTGGATGAGCATCATTGTGGTCTGGAATCTTAGGTTTCAGCTTTCTCAGAACTTGTCCTTCATCTTCTTCTTCTTCAGCAACTTCAGGCACTGGGGCCTTGTTCTTCTCAGTAGCTGGTATGCTCCTGGTATTCCTCTTAGGTGCAGTCCTGGGCTTGGAGGCAGCTTTGGGTGCTTCTTTGGGATTTGATGATGCAACCCCTGACCTAATAGCATCACCCATAACCTTTTGTGCCTTGGGTGCTGGAGCATCAGCTTCTTCTTCCTCTTCCTCTTCCATCATGGAAGGTTGTCCAACAACTCTGGCCATGGTCTTCTTGACCCTTTCCTTCATCTTATTCCCTTTAGCAGCAGCCTCTTTGGATCAGATTTCTCAGGTTTTCGAGTTGAAGCTCTGACTTTCAGCATATGTGTCCTCTTGGCAGGGACCTTCCTTTTTAGACCTGGCTTTGTGGCTGTAGCTATGCCATATTCCTTCTTGAGCACTATCTTCTTGGAAGTGGCCTCATCCTCAGCTGCCACATAGTCTTCATCCTCAGAGTCTGAAGTTCTCTTCCTTCTAGCCCTGGTGGCAGCTTTGGGCAAGTTGCTTGGGGTGCTCCTGCTGCCATCATCTGAGGTGCTAGAGGGACTAGTGCCCTCACTCATATGAATCTTCTCCTCTTCCCTGTTCTGGCTGTCACTTTGGTCTGACATGCTGCAAACACTGACTGTTGACCCTGTGAATAGATATAGATGAGATAGAATGGATGAGCATCACAAAATACAGAGGTTTTGCAAAAGAATGATTCAACAACTTAGTTGTAGTTTTCCACAGAAAGCATTTTGGATCAACCGATTTGCAAACTTGGTGATACCGAAGCAGCTTTTGGAACCTAAACTAGTGAACTCGGTCAGACCGAGTCACAGTTTGGTGGCACCGAGACTGCTAGGGTTTCACAAAGTTCTGAACTCGGTCACACTGATTTGCAATTCTCGGTCAGACCGAGAATCACTTGTGCAATGGCCTTAGCCGAATCGGTGGAACCGAGTTTTACAACTCGGTGGGTCCAAGATGATTTTGGCGGAAACCTAACCCTAAATTTTCAATTCACTTCTAATCTATGGATTGTTTTGACTGGATAGAGTAGTTTCAATCGTGGCAAGAATCATGATGAACACAATGTGCAAGGAATCGGACGGGGATAACACTGTGATCGAGTCCATACCCTAGCTTGGTGATGAACTCGCTATGGCGGCAATGGCGAGGTTGAATTCTGTTGACGGTGGCGGAAACCAGCGACTGGAGGCGGCTGGCGATGAAGTCAACGATCCGGAGACCCTGGTGGCAGAGCGAGCTATGCGCGGGCGAAGGGGTTTGGAGAAAGTTTCCAAATTTTGTCCCGTGAGTATACATAGCCCGACCCTATCGGTGTGACCAAGTGGAACAACTCGGTGGCACCGAGATGCATAACTGTTGACAGTTACAGCAACTCGGTGAGACCGAAAAGTTCAAATCGGTTGCACCGAGATTGAAAAACCTAGATCGACTTAGTGATCTCGGTATGACCAAAATGGAAGAATCGGTCAGACCGAAACGCATAAAGAAGTTTTGGAAGTTTAAGTCTATGACGAATCGGGGACTCCGAGTGCTCCTCACACAGAGTGGTTCGAATCTGACTTGATCAAATTTTGTGATGTATCATGAATAGAGTTTGAGACAAGAAAAGCATAGATAGCTAGAGAAGGTTCTTAGGCATTCTTGTTCATCCACTTGGCAAAAGAAAAAGAAGCCAAACAAGCAAAGCAACAATTGGATGTCCTCGAATGAGTAAAATATGCAACCTATATGCTCACATAATAAAGTGGCAGATGAAAATATGTGGCAAAGCATGCACAATCAATTCTAGCATCTATCAAGCAATTGACGATGACTAGGTCATCTATATATGAGTATATTGACTTAGGAGTCAAATGATAACATTTGATCATAGGTCTCAAGTGGGGTTACCACTTTTACATAATGCATTGATGTGTTCACACCATTAGAGTTGCTTTGACTCAATTCTTAGAGTTAAGCTCCCCCTAGATGTGAGATCCCCCCTTAGAGGGATGAACTAACCTTGGGTTTTGTCGATGATGACTTCATGTAGGTGTTGAAGATGTGGATGCTCAATGTTGATGAAGATCATTTGGAGCAATCCTTTGGAGTGAGTTGCACTTTCAATACCTACACGAGTTAGTCCCATAAGGAACAAACAAGTATATCCATAGACATAGAGTGATGCACACACAAGATGATGTCCATGAAAGCATTAGGCTACCTTATCCCTTGCCTTACCAACAAGAGGGTTTGTGACTCCTTGAACTTGTGCAAGATGTGGAAGTTGATTGCACTTGTCCTTGCCATAATGATATGAGTGAAGAATGTTGGTGGAGTCACCCTCAAGAATTCTCTAGTTCTTCTTCTTCTGGATCCACATCATCTTGATGGAAAACCTTGGAGTTGTAGTCGTACTTGATGAAGTAGAACTTGACGTAGTCTTGGGAACCCACTTGACCAAGGCCTTAGGAGCTTCTTCAAATGCATCAAGTCCTTGCCTTTTTGCTTGTGCTCTTGTGGTGGAATATCATCTCGAGCTTGTGTCCTCTTGAAGGAAGTAGGATCATACTTCTCTTGTTGAGGAACAAAATTCGTCTTGGGGTATTGATCTTCTTCCCACTCAACTCCATTGGCATTGAACTTTCGTTCAAAACCAACACCTTGGTTCTTCCGGTGCCTTCCTTGCTTGCGTACAATTTCCTCGAATTGCTTACTCCCGGCAAGGCTCTTGTAAACACCTTTCTCTATAATTCCCTTCAATAAGCTATTTTCTTGCTCAAGTGTAACTTGGCTAAGAGAATCATTAGTAGAATTAAGAGAACTTAGGGCCTTTAGCCATGAAGCATCTTCCAAGTCCTTCATTTGGTGAATCAAATATGTCGTAGGAGTTGGTTGACACAAGTGCTAGACCAGCAACACCTTCATCTTGAGTATGTTCGGAGTCGGAGTGATAGCTTCTCTCGGAGTGATGTTAAGAGTCGGAACCGGATACCCATTCACCAACATGAGCTCGATGTCTTCGTTTTGTGTAGCTCTTTGATGACTTGTCCTTCCTTCCCGAATCCTTGCTTCTCCGGGATGTTCTTCGTTCATAACGATCATCTCTACTCCTTCTCTCTCTTGGCGGTGATTCTTCTCTTCTACTTCTTCTCTTGGGAGAATCTTCTCTTCTTTTGTAGGGTGCCGTACACTCATTGGAATAGTGTTTGGGTCTCCCACAATTGTAGCAATTGCTCTCGACTGGAAGATCTTTTGTCATTGTAGGACCTGGACTTCGAGCTTCTCTCTTTGCTTCTACTCTTGTAGAATTTGTTGAAGTTCTTCACCATTAAGCTCAATTCTTCATTGAAGGTTTGTTTCTCACTTGATGATGTAGGGGCTTCACATGAGGCTTTGTAAGCACCACTTGACTTGTTGTGAAGTTCCTCCTTATCCTTGAGTGACATCTCATGAGCAACAATTCTTCCAATGACCTCCGTTGGCTTGAGATTCTTGTAATTGGCATCATTTGGATAAATGTGCACAAGGTATCATATTTTCCATCCAATGCTCTTAGGATCTTCTTGATGATGAATTTGTCGGTCATCTTTTCACTTCCTAAGTCCGCAATCTCATTTGTGATAAGAGCAAGCCTAGAGTACATTTCAGCGACACCTTCACCATCCTTCATTTTGAACTTGTCAAGTTGACTTTGGAGCACATCCAATTTGGATTCCTTGACGGAGTCGGTACCTTCATGCATATCAACCAAAGTATCCCAAATTTCCTTTGCATTCTCAAGACGGCTGATTTTGTTGAATTCTTCGGGGCACAATCCGTTGAAGAGGATATCACAAGCTTGAGCGTTGTATTGCAGCATCTTCAACTCTTCCGCGTTGGCTTCACGGTTTGGTTCTCTCCCATCAAAGAATTCACCTTGCAAGCCAATACACACAATAGCCCAAACGGCGGGGTTATGTACGAGAATATGCATTTTCATCTTATGCTTCCAACTAGCAAAATTAGTACCATCAAAGTAAGGACCTCTACGGTGATAATTTCCATCGCTAGACGCCATACTCTCCTAGGTTGTGAAACCAAGGCTATGACCACCAAAAGCTATGGAAATCAAAGCAAATGGAGACCAAAGCTCTAATAACACTTGTAGGATCGGAATTATGTCTAGAGGGGGGGTGATTAGACTACTTGACCAATTAAAAACTTAACCTTTTCCCAATTTTAGTCTTTGGCAGATTTTAGCTATCTTAGCACAAGTCAAGCAATCTTCACACAATTCAAGCAAGAATGCAAAGAGTATATGAGCAGCGGAAAGTAAAGCATGCAACTTGCAAGAATGTAAAGGGAAGGGTTTGGAGAATTCAAACGCAATTGGAGACACAGATGTTTTTGTCGTGGTTCCGATAGGTGGTGCTATCGTACATCCACGTTGATGGAGACTTCAACCCACGAAGGGTAACGGTTGCGCGAGTCCACGGAGGGCTCCACCCACGGAGGGTCCACAAAGAAGCAACCTTGTCTATCCCACCATGGCCGTCGCCCACGAAGGACTTGCCACACTAGCGGTATATCTTCACAAAGTAGGCGATCTCCTTGCCCTTAAAAACTCCTTGGTTCAACTCCACAATCTTGTCGGAGGCTCCCAAGTGACACCTAGCCAATCTAGGAGACACCACTCTCCAAGAAGTAACAAATGGTGTGTTGATGATGAACTCCTTGCTCTTGTGCTTCAAATGATAGTCTCCCCAACACTCAACTCTCTCTCACAGGATTTGGATCTGGTGGAAAGAATATTTGAGTCGAAAGCAACTTGGGGAAGGCTAGAGATCAAGATTCATATGGTAGAAATGGAATATCTTGGCCTCAACACATGAGTAGGTGGTTCTCTCTCAAAAACGGTAAGTTGGAAGTGTAGGCTTGTTCTGATGGCTCTCTCCGCGAATGAAGAGGAGGTGGAGGGGTATATATAGCCTCCACACAAAATCTAACCGTTACACAAAATTTACCAATCTCGATGGGACCGAATCAACAAACTCGGTCAGACCGATTTAGTAAACCTAGTGACTGTTAGGATTTTCGATGGGACCGACATGCAACTCGGTAGGACTGATATGGTTAGGCTTAGGGCATAACGTAATCTCGGTGAGACCGATTACACAAACTCGGTGAGACCGATTTTGGTAATAAGCTAACCAGAGAGTTGGTCAGGTAAACTCGCTGGGACCGGTTCGCTCATTTCGGTGGGACCGAAATGTTACGAAAAGTAAACAGAGAGTTTACATTGCAATCTTGGTGGGACCGATTGCTTACTTCGGTTAGGCCGAAACGTTACAAAGGGAAACAGAGAGATTACAATCCCATCTCGGTGAGACCGAGATCCCTATCGGTGAGACCGATTTTCCTAGGGTTTGTGGCAGTGGCTATGATATCTGAACTCGGTGGCACCGGATAGAAAGAATCGGTGGGGCCGAGTTTGACTTTAGGTTTAGGTCATGTGTGGATATGAGAAAGTAGTTGAGGGTTTTTGGAGCATATCACTAAGCACCGTGGAGCAAGAAACTCATTAAACAACACCTCATCCCTCCTTGATAGTATTGGCTTTTCCTATAGACTCAATGTGATCTTGGATCACTAAAATATAAAATGTAGAGTCCTGAGCTTTTGAGCTTGAGCCAATCCTTTTATCCTTAGTATTTTGAGGGATCCACTTTCCTCATCCATGCCATGCCATTCACTGAGCTTTCCTGAAATATTTGTCTTGAAATAGTATTAGCCCAATGAGCTATATGTTGTTAGGAATTACCAAAACCACCTAGGGATAGTTGCACTTTCACTGACGTACTTCTTCCTCCTATATAAGCCTACGACCCCGAAAATATCCAGGGAGCCAACGAAACACAATTTCCACGGTTGTAACCTTCTGTATCCGCGAGATCCCATCTTGGAGCCTTCGTCGGCGCTCTGCCGGAGGGGGAATCGACCATAGAGGGCTTCTACATCAACACCATAGCCCCTCCGATGAGTTGTGAGTTGTTTACCACAGACCTTCGGGTCCATAGTTATTAGCTAGATGGCTTCTTCTCTCTTTTGGGATCTCAATACAATGTTCTCCCCCTCTCTTGTGGAGATCTATTCGATGTAAACTCTTTTTGCGGTGTGTTTGTCGAGAATCGATGAATTGTGGGTTTATGATCAAGTTTATCTATGAGAAATATTAGAATCTCCTCTGAATTCTTTTATCTATGATTGAGTTATCTTTGCAAGTCTCTTTGGATTATCAGTTTGGTTTGGCCTACTAGATTGATCTTTCTTGCCATGGGAGAAGTGCTTAGCCTTGGGTTCAATCTTGCGGTGTCCTTACCCAGTGACAGAAAGGGTTGCAAGGCACGTATTGTATTGTTGCCATCAAGGATAAAAAGATGGGGTTTATATCATATTGCATGAGTTTATCCCTCTACATCATGTCATCTTGCTTAATGCGTTACTCTGTTCTTTATGAACTTAATACTCTAGATGCAGGCAGGAGTCGGTCGATGTGTGGAGTAGTAGTAGTAGATGCAGGCAGGAGTCGGTCTACTTGTTGCGGATGTGATGCCTATATACATGATCATGCCTAGATAATCTCATAATTATTCGCTTTTCTATCAATTGCTCGACAGTAATTTGTTCACCCACCTTAATACTTATGCTATCTTGAGAGAAGCCTCTAGTGAAACCTATGGCCCCCGGATCTATCTTTTATCATATTCTCTTTCAATCTACTTTTATTTGCATCTTTATTTTTTGCATCTATATTATAAAATACCAAAAATATATTTATCTTATCATACTATCTCTATCAGATCTCACTTTCGCAAGTGGTCGTGAAAGGATTGACAACCCCTTTATTGCGTTGGTTGCGAGTTCTTTGTTTGTTTGTGTAGGTGCATGGGACTTTTGAGGAGCCTCCTACTGGATTGATACCTTGGTTCTCAAAAACAGAGGGAAATACTTACGCTACTATTGCTGCATCACCCTTTCCTCTTCAAGGAAAACCAACGCAAGCTCAAGACGTAGCAAGAAGGATTTCTAGCCCCGTTGCCGGGGAGGTCTTCTCTCAAGTCAAGACATACCAAGTACCCATCACAAACCCATCTCCCTCGCATTTACATTATTTGCCATTTGCCTCTCGTTTTCCTCTCCCCCACTTCACCCTTGCCGTTTTATTCGCCCTCTCTTTCCCAATCTCCTCCTCTCTTTTCTCTTGCCTTTTTCTGTTTGCTTGTGTGCTTGTTTGTCCTTATGGCTTTGCCTAAGAGTACCGACCACCTTCTTAGAAGGTTGGAAGAGATTGAATCAAATATTAGAAGCTTTATGAATTTGCAATTTGAGCATAATAATTTCTTCAGAAAAGATCTTAAGGAATAAAAAGGTTTTTTTGGGGTTTATGAACAAAGAGCTTGATGATATGAATAAAGAATTTTATGGTGTGAACTCTCAAATTACCCGGCTTGAAAATGCTATAGCCAAAATTTCTGATAAGCAAGCCACCTTAGTCAATAAGATGGCCGCCAAACCAGAAAAGTTAGATGAAAATAATGATGAAGATCT
The DNA here is from genome assembly GCF_018294505.1 of Triticum aestivum. Taxonomy (NCBI): domain Eukaryota; kingdom Viridiplantae; phylum Streptophyta; class Magnoliopsida; order Poales; family Poaceae; genus Triticum; species Triticum aestivum. The sequence continues at coordinate 272,658,051 of NC_057801.1, forward strand.
TAAAGTTATTGATGTGTCCCCTATTAGATCTTTGTTTTGCAATATGAATCTTGATAATTATGGGACTGAAGATGAGTCAACTTTACCTAGAAGGCGTCCCAAGAATTCGGAGTTTTTAGATCTTGATGCTAAATTTGGTAAAAGTGGGATTGGAGAGGTCATGAATTTAAATAGTATTGAACCCACTATCTCAGATTTCAAGGAATTTGATTATGATAGTTGTTCTTTAGAAGGTTGTATTTCCTTGTTGCAATCTGTTGTTAATTCTCCTCATGCTTATAGTCAAAATAAAGCTTTTACCAAACATATTGTTGATGCCTTGATGCAATCTTATGATGAAAAACTTAATTTGGAAGTTTCTATACCTAGAAAACTTAATGATGAGTGGTAACCTACTATAAAGATTAGAATTAAAGATCATGAGTGTTTTGCTTAGTGTGATTTGGGTGCTAGTGTTTCCACGATTCTGAAAACTTTATGTGATATTCTAGGTTTCCATGATCTTGATGATTGCTCTTTAAATTTGCACCTTGCGGATTCCACCATTAAAAAGTCAATGGGGAGGATCAATGATGTTCTCATTGTTGCAAATAGAAATTTGGTGCCCATAGATTTTATCGTTCTTGATATAGATTGCAATCTTTCTTGCCCTATAATTCTTGGTAGACCTTTCCTTAGAACGATTGGTGCGATTATTGATATGAAGGAAGGGAATATTAGATTCCAATTTCCATTAAAGAAAGGCATGGATCACTTTCCAATAAAGAAAGTCAAATTACCTTATGAATCTATCATGCGAGCTACTTATGAATTTAGTGCCAAAGATGGCACTACTTAGATCTATCTTCGCTTTTATGCCTAGCTAGGGGCGTTAAACGATAGCGCTAGTTGGGAGGCAACCCAATTTTATTTGTGTTTTTTGTTTTTGTTCCTGTTTAGTAATAAATATGGCTTCTACCTTTTGTTTAGATGTGTTTTTATGTTTTAATTAGTGTTTGTGCCAAGTAGAACCTATAGGATAACCTATGATGATAGTTGATTTGATTCTGCTGAAAAAATAGAAACTTTGCACGCACGCATTTAGTTTTGTTTAATCACAGAAACGTGTGTTTGCGTTGATTATTTTTGATTCTGATCCATAGACTAAATTTCCAGGACTTCCTATTTTGGTAGGATTTTTAGAGTTCCATAAGTTTGCTTTAGTAACAGATTACTACAGATTGTTCTGTTTTTGACAGATTCTGTTTTTCGTGTGTTGTTTGCTTATTTTGATGCATCTATGGCTAGTAAAATAGTTTATAAACCATATAGAAGTTGTAATACAGTAGGTTTAACACCAAATTAAATAAATAATGAGTTCATTATAGTACCTTATGTGGTGGTTTTCTTTTCTTTCACTAATGGAGCTTATAAGATTTCCGATTGAATTTTGTGTTGTGAAGTTTTCAAGTTTTGAGTAAAGCTTTGTATGGACTATGGAATAAGGAGTGGCAAAAGCCTAAGATTGGGGATGCCCATTGCACCCCAAGATATTCAAGAATAGCCAAAAGCCTAAGCTTGTGGATGCCCCGGGAAGGCATCCCCTCTTTCGTCTTCGTTCATTGGTAACTTTACTTGGAGCTATATTTTTATTCGCCACATGATATGTGTTTTGCTTGGAGCGTCGTGTATTATATTAGTATTTGCTTTTTAGTTTACCACAATCATCCTTGATGTACACACCTTTTGGGAGAAGCCTACTTGATTAGAATTTGCTAGAATACTCTATGTGCTTCACTTATATCTTTTGAGCTTGATAGTTTTTGCTCTAGTGCTTCACTTATATCTTTTAGAGCACGGCGGTGACTTATTTTTGTAGAAATTGCTAGTCTCTCATGCTTCACTTAAATTATTTTGAGAGTCTTTTAGAACATCATGGTATTTGCTATGGTTATAAAATTGGTCCTAGAATGGTAGGCATCTAAGTTGGGTATAATAAAAACTATCATAGGAAGTGAATTGGATGCTATGATCGATTTGATACTTGATAATTGTTTTGAGATAGGGAGGTAGTGATATTAAAGTCATGCTAGTTGGGTGATTATGAATTTAAAGAATGCTTGTGTTGAAGTTAGCAAGTCCCATAGCATGCACGTATGGTTAAAGTTGTGTGACAAATTTGAAAAATGAAGTGTACCCGGCTTGTGCATCCTTATGAGTGGCGGTCGGGGACGAGCGATGGTCTTTTCCTACCAATCTATCCCCCTAGGAGCATGCGCATAGTGCTTGATTTTTGATGACTTCTAAATTTTTGCAATAAGTATATGAGTTCTTTTGACTAATGTTGAGTCCATGGATTATACACACTTTTACCTTTCTGCCATTGCCAGCCTCTTCGGTACCGTGCATTTCCCTTTCTCACCTTGAGAGTTGGTGCAAACTTCGTCGGTGCATCCAAACCCCATGATACGATACGCTCTATCACACATAAAACTCCTTATATCTTCCTCAAAACAGCCACCATACCTACCTATTATGGCATTTCCATAGCCATTCCGAGATATATTGCCATGCAACTTTCCACCGTTCCGTTCATCATCATCATGACATACATTACTTTTGTCATATTGCCATTGCATGATCATGTAGTTGACATCGTATTTGTGGCAAAGCCACCATGCATAACTTTTCATACATGTCACTCTTGATTCATTGCACCATCCCGGTACACCGCCGGAGGCATTCATATAGAGTCATGTCTTGTTCTAGATTCGAGTTGTAATTCATATGTTGTAATCAATGAAAGTGTGATGATCATCATTATTAGAGCATTGCCCAAAAAGAAAAAAAAGAAAGGCCAAAAAAAGGCCAAAGGAAAAAAAGAAAAGGAAAAGGAAAAAAAGAAAAAAAAGGAGAAAAAAAGAAAATAAATAAAAAAGGGCAATGTTACTATCTCTTTTTCCACACTTGTGCTTTAAAGTAGCACCTTGTTCTTCATGTAGTGAGTCTCATATATTGTGCTTCAAAGTAGCACCATGTTTTTCATATAGTGAGTCTCATAGGTTGTTTTTTTCATACTAGTGGGAATTTTTAATTATAGAACTTGGCTTGTATATTCCTACAATGGGCTTCCTCAAATGCCCTAGGTCCTCATGGGCAAGCAAGTTGGATGCACACCCACTAGTTTTCTTTTGTTGAGCATTCATTTATAGATCTAGTGCATCAGTTGCATGGCAATCCCTACTCCTCATGTTGACATCAATTGATGGGCATCTCCATAGCCCGTTGATTATCCTCGTCAATGTGAGAGTTTCTCCTTTTTTGTCTTCTCCACACAATCCCCACCATCATATTCTATTCCAACCATAGTGCTATATCCATGTCTCACGCTCATGTATTGCGTGAAGGTTGAAAAAGTTTGAGATTATTTAAGTATGAAACAATTGCTTGTCTTGTCATCAGGGGTATAGAAGTTGGGAACATCTTTGTGTGACGAAAATGAAGCATAGCGTAACTATATGATTTTGTAGGCATGAACTTTCTTTTGCCATGTTATTTTGAGAAGACATGATTACTTTGATTAGTATGCTTGAAGTGTTACTATTTCTTTTATCAATATGAACTTTTATTTTGAATCGTTTGGATCTGAACATTCATGCCACAATAAAGAAAATTACATTGGGAATTATGCTAGGTAGCATTCCACATCAAAAATTCTGTTTTTATCATTTACCTACTTGAGGACGAGCAGGAATTAAGCTTGGGGATGCTTGATACGTCTCCAACGTATCTATAATTTTTGATTGTTCCATGCTATTATATTACCCCTTTTGGATGTTTATGGGTTTTATTTTACACATTTATATCATTTTTGGGACTAACCTACTAACCGAAGGCCCAGCCCGTATTACTGTTTTTTACCTATTTCATTATTTTGAAGAAAAGGAATATCAAACGGAGTCCAAGCGGAATAAAACCTTCGGGAGCGTGATTTTTGGAACGAGCGTGATCCAGAGGACTTGGAGTGCAAGTCAAGAAGCAGCCGAGGCGACCACGAGATAGGAGGGTGCGCCCACCCCTATAGGGGGCGCACCCCTGTCTCGTGGTTCCCTCGGGTGGCCACCAACGTACTTCTTCCTCCTATATAAGCCTACGTACCCCAAAAACATCCAGGGAGCCAACGAAACACAATTTCCACCGCCGTAACCTTCTGTATCCGCGAGATCCCATCTTGAAGCCTTCGCCGGCGCTCCGTCGGAGGGGAAATCGACCACGGAGGGCTTCTACATCAACACCATAGCCCCTCCGATGAGTTGTGAGTAGTTTACCACAGACCTTCTGGTCCCTAGTTGTTAGCTAGATGGCTTCTTCTCTCTTTTTGGATCTCAATACATTGTTCTCCCCCTCTCTTGTGGAGATCTATTCGATGTAAACTCTTTTTGCGGTGTGTTTATCGAGATCCGATGAATTGTGGGTTTATGATCAAGTTTATCTATGAGAAATATTTGAATCTCCTCTGAATTCTTTTATGTATGATTGAGTTATCTTTGCAAGTCTCTTCGAATTATCAGTTTGGTTTGGCCTACTAGATTGATCTCTCTTGCCATGAGAGAAGTGCTTAGCTTTGGGTTCAATCTTGCGGTGTCCTTACCCAGTGACAGAAAGGGTTGCAAGGCACGTGTTGTACATTTTCCATCGAGGATAAAAAGATGGGGTTTATATCATATTGCATGAGTTTATCCCTCTACATCATGTCATCTTGCTTAATGCGTTACTCTGTTCTTTATGAACTTAATACTCCAGATGCAGGCAGGAGTCGGTCGATGTGTGGAGTAATAGTAGTAGATGCAGGCAGGAGTCGGTCTACTTGTTGCGGACGTGATGCCTATATACATGATCATGCCTAGATAATCTCATAATTATTCGCTTTTCTATCAATTGCTCGACAGTAATTTGTTCACCCACTGTAATACTTATGCTATCTTGAGAGAAGCCTCTAGTGAAACCTATGGCCCCCGGGTCTATATTTTGTCATATTTGCTTTCAATCTACTTTTATTTGCATCTTTACTTTTTGCATCTATATTATAAAATACCAAAAATATATTTATCTTATCATACTATCTCTTATCAGATCTCACTTTCGCAAGTGGCCGTGATGGGATTGACAACCCCTTTATTGCGTTGGTTGCGAATTCTTTGTTTGTTTATGTAGGTGCATGGGACATTTGAGGAGCCTCCTACTGGATTGATACCTTGGTTCTCAAAAACTGAGGGAAATACTTACGCTACTATTGCTGCATCACCCTTTCGTCTTCGAGGAAAACCAATGCAAGCTCAAGACGTAGCAGAATCCAACGGGGAACATGGGGCTTTTGCTGTGGTGCTCACCGTGAGTTCGTGCGGATGGCTCGTGGACGTAGGGGTGGACGAACGACAGCAGATCGAAGGAGATCGCCGACGGGCAGAGGAAGAAGACGATGATGTGCTCGTTGTTGGGGATGCCAACTCGACTTGGTCGGTGTAGACGATGTAGCAGATGGTGCCGATTCTTCTGGACAAGGTCCGAGGGCCCGAGGTCGACGGTAGGTGAGTGAATCGACGGCGGCCATGGCGACGAGGTGCTCGGGTGTGCATAGGGAAGAAGAAAAGTGGCGCGGGGGAGGGGAAATAGTGCTAGGGTTCGATCGAGATCGAGGGAGATGCCCTTATCCCCTAGAGGGCCGGGGGGATGGCCGCACGTGGCTGGGGGTCGGCCATGGCCGTGGGATGGCCGCCATGCCCTTCCCCCGTCTCCTGTAGCGCGAGGAGGGAGATGAGGGGAGGTGGGCTGGGCCTCCCAGTCCTACGTCGGCCTCCCCTCTTCCTGTCTCTCTCCTTCCCTCTTTTCTTTATATTGTTTTAGTTACCGCTTTCCATTTTATTGTTGTTTGTATTTCTGTTCTATAAATATTCTAGATAGTAAAATACTTTTATTAAATATGGAACTTGGTCCATATATCATATTGCAGTTTTAGGCATTACCACAAAAGTTTGTGGAGGGATTTAAAATAGTTTGAAATTCCCCATAAATAGAAATAACATTTACAATATTTGTTTTGGTCCCTGTTTTAACTGTTTTTGGGCATGTAAATATCTTATAAATGTTGGTTCTTACAACCCAACGGACATTTTTTTCTTCAAAATTTTGAAGAAAATATTTTGACACGGAAGTTAAATTGAATTTGAGTTTGATTTGGGACAAAGTGATGATTAGCAAATTAATTGTGATGATGCGGCACCATTAACAGGAGTTACTGTAGCAAGACATGGGGTGTGTTACAAGGCCAGCCAAAAGTAAATGAGTGACGTTGGCAAGAGCTCCTCCTGAATCAAGCTGACGCCAAGAAGATCCAGGAGGTGGCTGCTGCACAGGGCGCCAAGGATGAAGCTGCCCAGAGGGAGCACCGCGTTTTGCTTGATGCCCAAGAAGAAGACCTTGCCTCCCGGGAAGAGGCGCTTGCCGCCAAGCTCCGTGGCAAGGATGAAGAAATCGAGAAACTTGTCACGCAGCGGACCTAGGAGCTGAAGCAGGAACACAAAGACTCACTTGATGCTCTCGCCCTGGACCATGCCGGCAAGCTGAAGGAGGCCGTCGACGGTGCTGAGGCCGCGGAGGCCACCAAGAACGAGCTGGCCGGCAAGGTGGAGAAGCTGGAGCTGGAGCTGGAGGAGCACAAGAAAGAGGTCTCCACGCTGAAGAGCAACAGAGACCATACTGTCAAGACCTTGGCGGAGCTGCATGTCACTATTTTTGACAAAACCAAACTGCTCTCCGAAGCCAATGACTCCATTGCTGATCTGAAGCTGAAGCTGGCCACCTTGGAGGAGATGCTTAAGGACACCAGGGCCCATGAAAAGGCCCTAGCCAAGGACCTCCGGGACGAGAGGCAGCTGCTCAAGAGTGCTGCCTCCACCCACAATGACTATGTGCATAGCGCGAAGATCTGGACCGCGCACCTCGTTGATGTTGCGGAGAGGCTCACCACGCCTCTTTCTGTCATGGGCATGCCGAGCTTCAGGTTCTCCCAGGAAGAGAGGGTGAGCCAGAGTGCCAGGCTGACCATGTTCTTTGAGCGCGTCCTCGACGTCCTGGTACTGCTCCACTCCAACCGAACAACCCATCTGGCCACTACAAAAAAATACACTTCCGTGATGATACGTGTTTGTCATAGTTGGTCGCGTTTTTTGTCATGCATGTACATCCATGAAAAATTTATGACAGAATCAAGATAGTCATACCTGTGCTGTCGTAGAAGTGTTCCATGACATTACCAAAATTATCATCACGGAAGTGTCCACTTCCATGATGATAAATTGCGCGTCACAGAAGTGCTTTCATCAAGGGTGACCGACACGTGGCATCCACCATAACGGAACACCGTTAAGCTATCAGGTCGGATTTTGGATCCGATAACCTGTTAACAGCCCCGACCAATGGGGATTTTCCACGTGTAAAATCATCATTGGCTGGAGGAAACACGTGTCGGCTCATCGTTGGGACAGATGTCATCCACTCATTGGACGGAAGGCGCCTATGACACATCGACACGTGGCACGGCCCAACAGAGGCCCATTCCTGTGAAAAGGCCGGCCCGTTTGACTTGGTCAAAAGGTGGCGGGCCAGCCCACGGAAAGCCTGTTAACAGCCTGTTCGCATAGAGCCCATTTACATCCCGCTAACCCAAGGCCCGTTACGCCCTATCCGAATTAGGCCCAGTAGCATCATCTGGGCCATCCAATATGATTACAGCCCGTTTTCACTTCTGGTGCATGTATGGCCCATGACGTCTTTCGGCCCATATGAGGCCCTATGTAACTCTTGGCCTATTAATGGCCCGTGGTGAAACTGGCCCGTAATGAACAGTGTATCACTTTATACCCATTAACGGCCCGTTATTCCGTTGGGCCATTTCTAGCCCATGTTATCTTTCGGCCTTCTCAGAGCCCATTTATTCTTGGGCTCATTTCTAGCATTCGTTTACTTACAGCCTGTTACTTTCATTTTCTGCTTGTGGGCCAAATTTAGCCCGTGGTTACAGTCGGCCCGTTTGTGGTCCGTTAATAAGTTGGGGCCTTTTCATAGCGTCATCAAATATGGCCTATTAACGATGGCCCGTTATGGTCGGCCCATGAACAGACGATTCCAACTCTAGCCCGTTTACGACCATAATGCGGTCCGTTTGGCCCATGTTTGGCCAATCGATCATACGGCCCGTATAAGGCCCATTGATGATACGACCCGCAGAAGGCCCATTGCTTCTATGGCCCGTAGGAGGCCCATTGTTTCTACGGCCTGTAGAAGGCCCACTGTTTCTACGGCCAGTAGGAGGCCCAGTGTCACTAAAGTAAATATTAGCCCATGGTTATTGTGGCCTAGTTTTAAAAAATAGGTTATTGCAGCCACTAGCAAACCGCGGAAAAAGAACTACAATGACTACAAGCAAACAAATAAACAAGACAACAAGGAAATAAATAAGCAAGTAACTAACGCTAGGCTATCACGGCTATTACACATATTACATCCACTAGGCATCAAAGTTCGCCACCAGTGCAAATATAGGGAACAAAGCAGCATATCATATACACTGGTTGTCAAAGTTGGCGACCAGCGCAAATAAACGCCACAGCAAAACAAATCCAGAACTGAAACCACTTCAGAATATCTCAAGAAACAATATCCTGGGTACACATAATGCTGGCAAGATGCTTAGCAAGCTTATTAACTTTCTCTTGTTTGGCGCTTAAATCCTCCAGCGCTTGCTGTTGCACCAGAAAATATGCACCTGAATTCTGCAGGGACTTCCTCAGTCCTTCAGCTTCCTGTCGCAGCACATCTGATCGATGTCTTTCAACTTGAAGTTGAGACTCAATAAGACGAATTGATTCAGGCAGCGAGTTCAAAGAGCTTGTGCCAGTAGTAGTGCCTAGTAACTCGAACACTACATCAAGACATGACTTTTGGGTTCCCTCACTGTCGCCAAGATAGTTTTTATCAGCTTTCTTGGAGACCAACAGGGATGTCTCACTATCTTGAACCTTATATGCATTACTTCCTTTACCATTAGATAATGCGGTACTGTTCTCCAATATTTTGTCCGCATTCTAAAAGAGAAACAAGCAGGCACATCACATGTTTACCATGTTGTATATGAAACTCATTTTGGTAAATGAGTTCAGTAGTAAAGTGGACAGGATAACAGCATGAAACAAACATATATCTATGTACCATGGTCACTTTATGGTCTATGTCATTCTAGTTTTGTTGCCAAATCAAGATAGAGACACAGTTCAAATAATATTTGTTCAAGACAAAGCAGAATAGACAGAATATAAGTGTGGGTAACTATGGAGCAATAACAACACTTGTAATGTGCATGACATGAGAACATAACTGTTTATTCAATTGAAACTGAAATCAACATAGAGCAGGTTACAACAGCAAACCAGTTAAAGAAACAGGTTTAAAACATACCTGTTGCGCCGTTGGAGTTTCAATTCCATCCTCCAAATTTGAAAATAGTTGGTATCAGTAAAGAGCAAAGGAGTATGAACCATAGCTACAGAACCTGACCTAAGAACAAATCTTCTTCTCCTTTAAGCGTTGAGTTGGGATTCAGAGTGGTGGTCCTCGTGCTTTGGGCACTGCAGTTCCCTTACTAGCTGCTCGTGTTTGGGTGCTCTGTGCTGGAGACGGTGTTGTGTCAACTGGAACTGGGTTACTATCTGTCGGGGTTGGGGTTAGAAGGGGTGTAGTTGGTTATCTGTCCAACTGGGTAGGGGTACAATCTGCGAGAGTCTGGGTTATGTGTGGTGGATCTGGTCCTTGGGCAAGTACAACCGTGGTTCTATCTGCATCAACTGGTAGCACTATCTTTTCTGAAGACCGTGTTGTTACTCCCTTAGATACTGCCATCACACTCTCCAATTCAAATGGCTGATAAACAAGAAAAGTAATTGAAAGTATAGACATTGTATGATAGACAGGTGTAATGGATAGTGGGGAATAAAAGAGGGCATGAAATAATTCATATTTATGTTGTCTAACCAAACATGATAGCATGACACAATTTCACATATATGATGGCTAACTAAACAGGATAGCATGATACAATTTCACATTATGATGGCTAACTAAAAAATATGGAAAGACATAGTTCAAAATATGAGACTATGTAAACATGATGACATGACATAATTATATAATGTGTTTATTAAATAGGTTGGCATGCCATAATTCACATACATTCACGGATAGAATGCCTTAATTCAAAATATGATGACTATAACACTAAACAGGATGAGATGATATAACTATATGATGTCTTTATTAAATGGGTTGTTGTGCCATAATTCAGATAGATGATGTGTATGTACTATGTAAACATGATGGCATGATATAATTCAAATATATGATTTAGTAAGCAAGTAAGCAGATGGCAATCCATATATGATGTAAAAACTAAGCAATGCAAGACAACATGCATGACATGGGTAATATAACCCTGCCAAGTTTGAGCATAGACCTCAGGGGGGAAATAGGACTGGTCATCAGTCTCTGAATCCTCCTCTGAGGAGCTCTCTGTAACCAGCAAGATGTCTGCTTCGGCAGGTAGCATTGTCTGCTCTGAATACCTTGTTTTCACTCCAGATACTTCCATCACCGCTTCAAATGGCTGATGCACAGGAAGAGTAGTTGAATATACAAACGTTGTCGACAAATGGAACACGTAATACAAAAAATGATAGCATGATATAATTCACATACATGATGATTGGCTAAACAGCATGGCATTGCATAATTCACATATATAATGCCTTTGCAACAAGATAGCATTGTATAATTCACATATATAATGTCTTACAACAAGATGGCCATGCATAATTCACATATATGGTAATTAGACACTGAACAGGTGGCATTCACACAAAGCATGTCTAAACTAATCAAATGACATAGCAATGCGAGACACCATACGCATGATATGAGCAACATAACCCTGCCAAGTTAGAGCATACACCTCGAGGGGGGGGATAGGACTGGTCATCTGTCTCTGAATCCTCCTCTGAGGAGCTGTCCGTAACCAGTGAGATATGCGCTTCGTCAGATAGCATAGTTTGCTCTGAAGACCTTGTTTTCACTCCTGAATTTGCCTTCACCGTGTCAAATGGCTGATGCACACAAAGAGCAGTTGAATGTACTAACATTGTTGACAAATGTAATATGTAACGAAAAAAAGGATGGCCTGATATAATTTACATATAAGATGACTGGCCACTACAAAAAAATACACTTCCGTGATGATACGTGTTTGTCATAGTAGGTCGCATTTTTTGTCATGCATGTACATCCATGACAAATTTGTGACAGAATCAAGATAGTCATACATGTGCTGTCGTAGAAGTGTTCCATGACATTACCAAAATTATCATCACGGAAGTGTCCACTTCCATGACGATAAATTGCGCGTCACAGAAGTGCTTTCGTCAAGGGTGACCGACACATGGCATCCACCGTAAGGGAACACCGTTAAGCTATCAGGTCGGGTTTTGGATCCGATAACCCGTTAATAGCCCTGACCAATGGGGATTTTCCATGTGTAAAATCATCATTGGCTGGAGGAAACATGTGTCGGCTCACCGTTGGGATAGATGTCATCCGCTCATTGGACCGAAGGCGCCTATGATACGGTGACATGTGGCACGGCCCAATAGAGGCCCATTCCCGTGAAAAGGCCGGCCCGTTTGACTTGGTCAAAAGGTGGCGGGCCGGCCTACGGAAAGCCTGTTAAGGGCCTATTCGCATATTGCCCATTTACAGCCCGCTAACCCAGAGCCCGTTACGCCCTATCCGAATTAGGCCCAGTAGCGTAATCTGGGCCATCCAATATGATTCAACCTGTTTTAACTTCCGGCCCATGTGTGGCCCATGACTTCTTTCGGCCCATATGAGGACCTTTGTAACTCTTGGCCCATTAACGGCCCATGGTGAAACTGGCCCGTAATGAATAGTGTATCACTTTATACCCATTAACGTCCTGTTATTCCATTGGGCCGTTTCTGGCCCAAGTTATCTTTTGGCCTTCTCAGGGCCCATTGATTCCTGGGCTCATTTGCAGCATTCAGTTACATATGGCCCGTTACTGTCATTTTCTGCTTGTGGGCCAAATTCAGCCCGTCGTTATAGTCGGCCCTTTGCGGACCGTTAATACATTGGGCCATTTTCATGTAAAAAACCCGTTGGGTTGTTTTCATAGAGTTATCAAATACGGCCTATTAAAATCCCGTTATGGTCCATGAATAGTACGGCCCATGATTGGCGAAATGATGATACGCCCCGTAGAAGGCCCATGGATCCTACGGCCCATATGAGGCCCATGGATAGTACGGCCCGTAGAAGGCCCATGGATCATACGGCCTGTAAAAGGCCCATGGACCCTACGCCCCGTAGAAGGCCCATTGATCCCTAAGGCCCGTATAGAAGGCCGATGGATCCTATGGCCCGTATATAAGGCCAATGGTCCTACGGCCGGACGAAGGCCCATGGATCATACGGCCTGCAGGAGGCCCATGGTTACAACAGTCCGTGTGTTGCCATGATTATTTTGGCCTAGTTACCAAAAATAGGCTATTGTGGCCACAAGAAAAACACAGAAAAAGAACCGCAGTGACTACAAGCAAACAACTAAACAAGACAATAAGGAAATAAATAAGCAAGCAATTAAGGCTAGCCTGTTACCGCTATTACACATATTACATCCACTGGGTATCAAAGTTCGCCACTAGTGCAAATATAGGGAACAAAGCAGCATATTACATACACTGGCCGTCAAAATTGGCCACCAGTGCAAATAAACGCGGCATCAAAACAAGAGCATAACTGAAACAACTTCAGAAGAGCTCAAGAAACGTTATCCTGGGTATCCACCATGCTGGCAATAAGCTTAGCAAGCTGATTAGCTTTCTCCTGTTTGGCGCTAAAATCCTCCAACGCTTGTTGTTGCACCAAAAAGTATGCATCTGAATGCTCCAGAAACTTCCGCATTCCTTCTTGTTCTTGTTGCAGCACAACTGATCGATGTCTTTCATCTTGTAGTTGAGACTCAAGAAATCGAACTGATTCGGACAGTGAGTTTGAATAGCTTGTGCAAGTGGTAGTGGCCAGTAACTCGAACACTAAACCAAGACAGGACTTTGGGGATGTCTCGCTGTCTTCAAGATAGTCTTCCTTAGCTGTTTTATCAGCTTTGTTGGAGACCAACAAGGATGTGTCACTATCCTGAACCTTATCTGCATTACTTCCTTTACCATTGCTTAATAAGGCACTCTTCCCCAATATTCTGTCAGCATTCTAAAAGAAGAAACAAGCAGACACATAACAAGTTTAGCATGTACTAGTATATGAAACTCATTTCGGTGAACCAGTTCATTAGTAAGGTGGACAGGATTAAACTACCAAGTCTTCTATTGCCAAGTACTAGTACATAATAAAAGCATCAAACAAACATATATATATGTCCTATGGTCACTACATTGTCTTGCCAAATCAAAATAGAGACACGGTTCAAATCATATCAGTTCAAGACAAAGCAGCAGTGAAAGAATACAAAGCGTGGGAAACTACACGGCACAACAAGATTTCAGATGGGTACCACGGGTCTACATGTACAACAACACTATTGGCTCTGTTGTGATGCTAGTAATGTGCATGATATGAAAGTCAACTGTATACACAATTGAAATTGAAATCAAAAGAGCTATTGATAAGAGCAAACCTGTTAAAGAAACATGCATGAACATACCTGCTGTGCCATTGGAGTTTCGATTGGATCCCTCAATTTAAAAATAAGTTTGTATCAGTAAATACAGTGATACAAGAGCAAAGCAATCATAGTTAAAAAAGGCGCGCCTAAGCGAGCGCTTAAGCGCGCCTAGGCTCTAGGCGTTGGAAAAACGCATTGCGCATAACTACACTTAATCTGTGCATAACTGCGCATAAGCATGCGCTTTGGTCAGTAAAGCGCAAGGCGGTGGCAAAACGCACAATTAACGCCTAGCGCTTTTTTGAACTATGATAGCAATGGAATCTTAAATTAGAACAGTTGTTCTTCAGGTTTAGGCACTTGTTCTACATGAATAGAGTACAGTAAGACGCAAGAATATAATACTTAAAATAGAAAATGAGCTCATAGACCTTACCACATTCTTGGTTCCGGACCAGTACAAAACAAGGCGTTCCCAGTCATTGTCCAGTAAATGTGTCTCAGGAGAACGTAAGGGAATTTGATGAGTTTCTTTGCCGGTGAAGTATGTTTTGTTTAGGTAATTCTGATACTGCCACCAAGCATTCTTGAAGATAGCAGAGGTATTAGCACGGGTTACCTCATCCTGAGTTTCCAAATCGGTCCTTCTCTATAGAGAAAAATGGGAAAATTTGCTGTATTATAACCATCATGGAGGTAGGATGTATGGGATGAAGCAAAGTAATTTCCATGAACAACATTACTTACACATAACTGCTGGACAAACACCTGCAACTGGCATTTTCCTTCATCTTCAGTATAATATTTCCAAGATGGGAAGATATGCACATACGATTTAACAACATCAAAAGTGATAGATGCTAAACTACGACTGGCTGGTTGTGCTTCCTCCACAGGAATAGGCGTACTAACTGGTAGAGTTGGGGTTCGCCGTGATAGTACTGGCCCTTTGGGCACTGGAGCTGCCTTACTAACTGCTCTTGTTTGGGAGCTCTGTGGTGGAGATGGTGCCGTGTCAACAGGAACTGGGTTACTATCGGATGGGGTTGGGGTTAGATTGGGTGAAGCTGGTTCTCTGTCCATCGCAGTAGGGGTACAATCTGCGAGAGTTTGGGTTATGTCTGGTAGGGCTGGTTCTTGTGCATGTACAAGCGGGGTGCTATCTCCACCAAGAGGTAGCACTGTTTTATTTGAAGATCGTGTTTTTATTCTGCTAGATACTGGCATCACCCGCTCTAATTCAAATGGCTGATAAACAGGAAACATAGTTGAATGTACAGACATTGTATGAGAGACAAATGCAATAGATAGTGTGGAAAAAAGAGGGCATGAAATAGTTGATATGTATATTGTTTAACTAAAACGGATAGCATGACATAATTTCACATATATCATGTCTATCTAAACTGGATAGCATAGCATAACATAATTCAAAGATATGATGAATAACTAAACAGGATCGCATGACATAATTCACCTACATGTTATCTAAGTAATCAGGATCGCATCATTTAACTCACATATGGGATTTATATGCTAAATAGAGGGCATTCGATATGATGTCTGAACTAAGAACATGGTGTTGAATATTGTGTATATGATGTCTAAACTATGCAATGCAAGACACCATATGCATGATATGAGCAGTATAACCGTGCCAAGTTAGAGCATACACCTCAGTGGGGGAATAGGACTGATCATCTGTCTCGGAATCCATCTCTGAGGAGCTATCGGGACCCAACAAGAGATCTTCTTCGACAGGTAGCACTGTCTGCTGTGAAGGCCTTGTTTTCACTCCAGATTTTTCCATCTCCCACCCAAATGGCTGATTCACAGGAAGGGTAGTTTAATGTACAAACATTGTCGACAAATGGAAATGTAATGAAGAAAAGGATGGGCAAGACATCATTCAAATATATGATGCCTGGTTAAACAGGATGGCATTGCACATTTCACATATATTATGGCTGGCTAAAAGACATGAGACTGCATAATTCGCATATATGATATAGAAACTAAACAGGTGGCATTACAGAACATGTCTAAACTAAGCAGATGACATATATGATGTCAAAAGTAGGCACTGCAAGGCAACATATGCATGATATTACTAACATCATCATGCCAAGGTAGAGCAAACACCTTGGGGGGTAAATAGGAGTGGTTAGCGGCGGCTGTATCCGCCCCAGAACAGATATCTTCCTCTGGATTACAATCTAGAGAGGGGTGGGAAGGGTTTGCCATTGAACCCACCATGGAGCGATGTTTGCATGGCATTGTATTGCCACGCAAAACTCTTCTCTTTTTCTCTACATGTTCAGCATGACTGTGTACAATATCTAACATGCATACGAAAAAATATGGTGAGATTATGTAAGGAGAGCATGCAGAAATTTAGAGTGATGGTAACAGCGAGTGGATGGATCCAAAAATAATGATAGCAGGCTGATGATTGCTTTAAATTAATAAAAAGACATATGATGATTGCTTTACTATTTGTTTCTCACCCAAGATGAACAACATAGGCATACCCTAGGTGAACCAGATATTAGACAAACATACTATTCATTACTGCCTCGATATGTGTCCCACAACTAATTTAGAACTCAAGTTTGAACATTAATTTGGACCTGACTTGGGAGTCCAAGAGCTGAACAGGATGATAAAGTAGCAGGTAAGTTTAAGCAATGCATAACATAAGAAGAAACAAAAGAGTGCGACCTCTCTTGTGGACCCGTGTACTCCTCAGGTTCATCTACTGACTCGATGATGGTGATGCCGTTGGGGTGGGTGCCGGCGGCAGGGAAGGAGATCTGAGGCGGCGAAAGATGGCCAGGAGTCGTGATGTCTGGTTTGGTGGATGCTTCTGTCCATGGAGCAGCTCAGGTGAGGTGGACGACGTCGCGGAAGGAGCAGGACAAACCACACAAAGTTCCCTTCGACACGTACCTATAACTGAAGTAATTCTGTAAGGGCTCATTTGGCTTGCATGATTCTTAAAACGCAGGGATAGGAAAAACACTGGAATAGGATAGGAAAATGCACATGGTAAACAGAGCATTTGTAAACACAAGATTTCTGTCAGCTTGGGTGTTTGGTTTACAGGAATTGGAAGAGCAGAGGAATGCAAAGAAACACGGCCAAAATAATAAGAAACCATATGAAAGCATGTACAGTTAGAATGTTATTCTGGCACTAATGCAGTTGGTCTTGTTGTCATGCATAGGATTTTGAAAAGTAGGTCCAGGTGGATGTTTTGCTTCATTCCTTTCAACAAAATGCATGAATAATTGAATAGTAGAGTGCCATTGGAAAATTCCCTATTGCTATGTTTTTCCGTTGAACCAAAATAGCCCTAATGGATCGACGTGAATGTATAGTAATAAGTGATGCAACAAGTGTACAACCTCTTTGCCGTAGCCGTGTCAGCCTCAGCATCATTGGGTTGGTCGCTGAAGTAGTTGAGGCAGAGGTGGCTGTCGGAGGTGTGGAGGAAGATCTGAGGAATCTGTAGACGGCATCCAGGGCACTGCTCTGTTGTGATGGATCGTTCTGTCGTTGGAGCAGCTCCGGTGAGCCGTAAGACGTCAAGGCTGAAGCAGCACAAGACAAACATCGTCAATCTCAAGTGGGATTCTAATAGCATCTCCAATAGATGATGAAAAATGGATGTAAAATTAACATCACCGAAAACCACCTGACTACAACAGATGAGGTAAAAACTGTTGACTCTGAACTTAACTGTCGGAACTGAATTTTACTGTGGAATCTGAATGTTACTGTCGAAACTGAACGCAATGGTAGCAGAGAGGCACTTGGCATGTAGTTTAGGGAGGGCTTGAAGTTCATCTTCAACCTGCACCCCCCTGAGCCGCTTGCCATCACCGACCGAACCGCCGGCCCGAGCGCCGCCTCGCCGCCCCGAAACAACTCGCCCCCGCCGCCCCAGCCAGCCCTCTAGGCCCCCCGCCCCCACCCTGAACCCTAAGATAGATAGTGGGGTACCTCTCCGGCGAGCCCCCGTCCCCGCTGCGGGTGGTTCTTCCTTAACTCCGGCAAGCCCCGCAACCCCTGAAAATCGACTGACCCAAAAGTTGATTCAGTCGACTGAAGTGTGGCTTAATCGGAGTAGAGAAGCAACACGAGCGAGGGGGAGAGCAGTAGCATCAGCTGGGCGAGCAAGCAATCGAGCGAGAGCCGGAGCAGGAGCAGCAGCGCGAGTGAGCGAGTGAGAGCCGAAGCAGCAGCAACAGATCCGGCTGGTATGGACGCCGCCGCCGAAGGGGCCTTGCACTGGGGGAGAGCCGCCGTGGAGATGTCGCCCGCAGAGCCGGCTTCAAGGTAGCCGATCCATGGGGGTGCGGGATGGAGCACCGTCGGCGCCGGGAGGTCGAGTTAAGGAGAAGGTGCGATGCGATGAGTGTACAGCCTCTTTGGTGGCGCCGAGTAGGCCTCGGCTTCGTCCGAGGAGTCGGTGAGGATGCTGTGGTTCCGGTGGAGCAGGTTAAGGCGGCGCTGTGGGGATGGAGCATCCGCGATAGATGAGGCGATCGTCGGAGCAGCTCCTTGGAGGTGGAGGATGGGGCGGCTGAACCGGCGGGACGGCGAGATGGACGACGGATCCTCATCCGGGGAGGTGGACGACGGACGTCGAGCTGTTGCGGTGGACGGCATCGTCGGGGAAGAGGCTCCGACTGGGCAGCTGTGACGTGGACGACGGAGTAGGGTGGGGTTTCACGGCTGGAGCGGAGAGGTTATGGCGGCCTAGGATTTCGAATGGCAGGAAGGGGGCGATGGGAGGGGGTGAAGCATGACTTAGGGACGCGCTTGTCCAAAATGTAGGGTGTGTTACAAAAGTACCCCCACCGATTTGAACTAGCGGCCCTTTCGGCTCTGGGTTAGAAGGGGGATTTCGTGTGTCGGGATTTGGCAGCTAGAGGGAGTTTTCGCGCGCGTTGTCATTTTGGGATAGCAAGGCGCGGGTTGTGAAGGCGCCAGTTTTGGGAGCACGATATCTGAATTTTAGGGATATAACAAGACGCGGGTTGAATTTTAGGGACAAGCCTAACGTGTAGTAATATTGTACTTGTACGTACCAAATCAATTTGCACTTCCCTCAACCAAAAAGAAAACGAAAAAAATAAAACTATTCACACCACACAAAGAGAGAGTCTTGCCCCATTTTACTATACAAATGCTATTCAAAGCTACTCCCTCCTTCCATCTATATAGGGCCTAATACGTTTTTCGATGCTAACTTTGACCAAATATTAGAGCAATGATATATGACATGCAACTTACACAAAGCACACCGTTAACTTCGTCTGTGAAAGGTTCTTTCAATGATATAATTTTCACATTGTGCATGTCATGTACTATTAATCTTGTCAATAGTCAAAGGCGGTCTTAAAAATCTCATTACGCCCTATATAGATGGAAGGAGGGAGTACGAATCCATGTTATGTCCGATTAATTTTTTTTCGCTTGCTGTATAATGCATGTAACCTACTGATACCAACATTTTAGTGCATTCCAACTGTCTATACTACCGCTGCAATTTGAACTAAATTTGAATTCGTTTTTGTGTTTCAATAAGAATCTACAATCATGATTGTTGCCAATTTCAACCATCATTCGTGTATTACCTTAATAACACACCACATGATTACTATAGAGATAGATATGAACTATGTGTACTACATGAACTCGATTTCTATTTTTTGAATACACTTGATGTTGATTCCAAATAATAGTACATTTGATGTACTAACTATATATTCATAATCTAAACCATGTTCCATATGTACACCGTGTTTATCACACAAAGTATAGTGCCCCGCCTCCTACATTATGACAAGTATTTAGACCAGAGTTGAAAAGGCCACACATTAGCCCAAATTATAATCAATGTTCTACATTATGATATCTTCTTCAAGTATCCGTATCCACCTTTTTATAATGAATTATGATCTTTGTTCGTCTTTTACACCTTCACCATCCTCTTCTATTTGTAGCTAGCTAGCGCTAACTTTCTATCGTGCATGCACATGCCCGCCCCCCTCACACACCCTTAGCGTCCCCTCCATCGTGCATGTTCATTATTTCTCTTTAGGTCGTCCACCAGCGGTGTGTGTAGGCCCCCGACTCCTTTCTGGCACACACCGGTCGATATACCTCTCTAGCCAAGTGTGCCTACAACAAACACATATATACTTCCCCTCTTCTCTTCTCACCGTCCATGCCCCCATATGTCCAATACGATTCCACGCAGGTGCACACTCCCTCCCCTCTTTTCATTAATCACATGCTCGCACACTCCTCCCCCCTCGACATGGTAGGCCTCTCGCACCACCTCCTAGCCACACCCTCTCCCCCTGTCTGCCTCTCCGGACCTTATTTGCTTCTAACACATGCAGGCGTGTATATGAGCTGATCTCCCTACATATAGCCAGGTCAACTATAATTCGTTTTCACCAAGCACCGATACACTTACCTCGCTAGTTATGTCTCTCCTTTTCTCGAACACACGACGGTTGATCTTCCTATGTAGTTATGCATGCTTACCACAACCATATCTTCTCCCCTCATCATCCTTGAATACCTCATGACCCATCTCTCACACGCACGTGCATAGACAGACAGACATCCCCCGCCCTCTCTTATTAATATTGCACTCATACCCTCCGTTTCTCTAGCAGGCCTCTCCCACCATTGGTGAGACGCCACTCCACCACCAACCCTCCAACGCTCTACCTTTGTCTTTTTCCCAACCTTATTCCTCTACTACACATATCCATGGATGTTGATCGATCTCCCTCAATACATAGCTAGGTCTCTCTCCTTCCCCACA
>NC_057801.1:272679029-272704416 GCF_018294505.1 Triticum aestivum
TAGGTAGGTATCCATGCCACGGAGAAGAACTGCACCTCTGCCCTCTCCAATTCCAGTAGGCTAGCCGCCCTGTATCTTTGACGTGGGCAAACACAAATTCGATGGCACTCTTTATCGATCGTGCAGCCACACACTTCGTCCCTGTTTTCAATTCTATCGATATCTCACGTACATGACTCCGTTTCACACACATTGCATATGTTATGTTTTTCTGATTGAGATATCATCAACACATTGCCTCCGTTTCGCACAAACCATCTCTCTCACACCCACCCACGTACGTACCTGCACCTAAAGAAGAAGTGCACGCATGACGCACTTACTCATGTCTCGTTCCCGGCCACACCCGCGCGGGTACACGGTGGAGTTCGTTTCTATACGAAAAGGCAGCCCACGTGATAATTTGATGCGTGTAGCGGTTGTTTACTCGAAGGAAGGTCGGGTACTATGCCTAGAATATAAAACGATTGCCGTGGGGAAAGTGGAAAAATGGGTTTGTCTCTCGTGAGTCTCGTCACACAATCTCACACAAGGCTGCCGTGGCCTCTCTCTCTCAGCGTTGGTCAGTGATCCGGCCGCATCCCGTCCGCTGGCGGAAAGGGAGGATGTGCATCGTCTCTTCGTTCGACGGCGTTGAGGTAGCTCGTCCCGATCTGCGGTACCCTCCGTTCTCTCTGACCAAGCTCCGGCGCGGTAGGGCCTTCGCCACTTGCTCGTTGCCGCAGTATGGGCAGATCCCGGCCGCCAGCGCCCTCCTAGTAACATCCCGACGACCCTCAGGTACAGCTTCCTCCGGCCTTGCTCCACTGCCCATCTTCCCACGTTGCTGCATGTGGATCTTCTTTAGTTGTTTGCTTAAATTGTATCTCGACTGGCGTACTTTCCATCTTGCAATCTCGTCCTCAAACCATTTTTGATAAACCATCATGTGCTATCTTTCCCTTTTTACATGGAACATGCTTCTTTTTTGTCGGTGTATGTGTCTTCAACTCATGTTATTGGGCAGTAATTGTTTCCTTTCGACCTCCTTTTGCAAACAGGGCTATACATTTTCACCTCGTTGCTATTGCGACCTTTTGGTGAACTACACAAATCACTTTTCGGAAGAGTGTTTTTGTGCAGTTCCGCCAAAATGTCACACGGGCAACGTTTTTACATTTCTGTGGGACTGCGGAAAGGGAGATTGGTTTTGCTATCCTCCTCATCCAACTTCGTGCCTAATCTTCTCCAACAAGAAGTTAGTCCTAAAGAGAGATCGTAGAGGTGATCGGCTTCTATTTATGTGTGTTATGTTTCATCATCTAGTTCCACTATTATTGTAATCACACTGACTAGATATCTTTGCAAACAGGGATGGTCCGCCCGATTTTAGTGGAGCTGCACAAAATGATCGGATTGTGGTGTCCTTCATACACCTCTTTTTTGGCTACAAAGCTGGGTGAAACTAGCTGCCAAGCAATGAACATTGTGCCAAGGAAGTGGAGCCATGCCTACGAACAACATCGATCAATTATATTTTTTCTTTATTTGTACACCTTCTCACAACTTTGTCTTCATTTGTGATGTGAATATTGGCGCTAATCTACGAACCATTGAGATGCATTAGCCATGGTAGTTTCATTTGTATTTGATGGAATGTTGTAACGAGATAATCTCGAGGCAAGACACATGAATCCTAAGTTGAAACCTTTTTTTTCCTGCAGGAACCAGAGTTGAAACCTTCATAGCATCACAGTATAATTTCATCAAATTATGCGTACATATAAACAAATCCTGAAGGATTGATAGCAATGCCAGAAACAATTCGACTTCGTTTCGCCGACATGTTGGACATCCTTCATCTGGCTCCACCTGCCATGCAGCAATATTGAGTGCACAACACAACTTCAGGGAAAGATTCACCCCGGTCGTTGCGCCGCAGTAGTAATGACTAGTGAGCAGTCAAATCACAGAGCCCCACCTTCGCCACAGTAAGTTGCTCGGACGAAGCAACCATCATTTCTCTGTTCCTTGAATCCGCTGGTACTCCCATATTCCCACAGTAATAAGTTGCTCGGGCGAATCAACCATCACTATATCCGCTCACGTGTGATGACAACAGGAGCTATCCATTCAGATTGCATGTTAAAAAAATAAAGGTCGATAACTAATGCAGCAAACTTTCAAAAAAAAACTAATGCGGCACCTCGGGCCAACGCGGCCAGATTACAGTTTGCACGAGAAATTACACACCATGTTTCATTGACATGTGGTCCCGTTCCAACATATCAGTGAGACGACGGCGAGTAGTAGGAGTATTTCCGAACCGACGTGTAGGCCGGGGCGCCCCTTCGTGAACCGTGGCAAACTGGCAAACGTCCATCGACTCTTCGCCTTTCCCTCTCAATTTGGAACTGCTGCCACACGCTCTTCCTCTCCCTCCTCCATTTTCCATCAGCCCTTCACCCTTTCTTCTGTCATTGTTCGATCGTCTTCTCCATGGAGGGAACAGGACGGAAACGACCCCGTTATTCTTGCCCTGATCTGAAAGATGACATGGTGGAGGAACTCATTGATCGGTGCGACGTCATCACCTCGGCTAGCATCGCAGGTTCGTTCAAGCCCATTCTCGACTCAACTAATAACATCATTACAAGGAACCCAAGAGTCAAGGAGCGGTTTGATCTCCCCTATCTTCTTTGCCGTGACCCTGATGACTGGCGCCGTCACGACGGAGGCCTCGCCTTGTGCAAGTTGATGCCGCTTGATAATGATACGTATGATGTTAAGATGCCATCGCTTGAGGGCAAGTCTTGGGCAGGCACAAATGGGGATTGAGTTGTTTACATTGGGTCCAACTGCGAGTGGAAACTTGTGAATGTGTACACTCGTGACTGGGTTCCACTTCCAAAAAACTCAGCAGACTGCCCAGAGGTTGAGCACACCGGTATTGTACGCACGTTCAAATACAATCATGGTGACTATCTTCTACGGAGGATAGCAATTTCTCGAGTTCCCACCCGCTCTTTGAATTACAACAACTATGAAGTTGTTGCTATGTTCGACAAGCTTGTTGCCATCATTCCTGGTTTGACTCGACGGACATTGCTCAAAAATCAGTTTCTGTACACGCATGAGTACTGTGATGCAATTCAATACGAGGGCCTTGTGTTTGTTGCCACCACTCGTGGCACTATTTTTGCATGGAATCGTTATGATTTTGGTACGTTTGTTTTCCACCTAATTATAATTGTTTCATCCACATGCATGCGGGTTAGCAAGTTTCCCTTTACTAATTAACCTTCTTCTTGTGTTTCCAAGGTCCTGTGAACTTTCCACCACCTATACATGAAAATTTTTACAACCAAGGGGGAGATGACGATGGTGATGATCACGAGCATGAGGACGAGCAGTGCCCATATACTCGTGGGCGCCTGGCAACTAATTCCAATGGATCACCTCTTCCCGTGTGTATACAGCCCACTGATGATGTTACTGCTAAGGAAGC
Organism: Triticum aestivum; assembly: GCF_018294505.1. NCBI lineage: Eukaryota > Viridiplantae > Streptophyta > Magnoliopsida > Poales > Poaceae > Triticum > Triticum aestivum. The sequence continues at coordinate 272,682,517 of NC_057801.1, forward strand.
AGGTGTAGTCTCCCATGGTCGCACTCTTCGTACCTATTCCAACACCCGTTGCATGGTATTCGGGATGGATACTAGTGTGATAGTGCCAACACCTTCTCCCTGGTACAGAATTGATAGTCTTGGAGAAAACTCGCTCTTCCATGGACAAAACTATTCGATGATGGTGAAAGGCGATCCAACTGCTGTTAACACAACGTTACTAGCACCATTTATGAGAAGCAACTGTGTCTATACCTCGGACATTAGCGTGGTTCCCTACCTTGGTACTGATATAGTAGGCCGCTTCAGCCTGGATGATCAGTCCTGCGTTGGTCTCGAGATCGACAATAGATGCCCCATCCCAGAGAATCACTTGTGGTTCAAAGCAAGCGTTTCCAACGCCGAGGAATGGTTGAGTTGAAGTTCATTTCATTGCTTGTTATTTGTTGTGTGGTGAAAAGTTTAGTATTTATAATGTATCCTCGTTGTCGATGTGGGTTGATGACCTGTTGTATGTAATAAGATGATATGCCTGTGATAAACTTACTAAATTTATGAATGGCTTTCGAGTCGCTTCTGTGAGTGAGTGGTGCGACGAGGCAAAAAAATATTTTCCAAATACATAATTGTACGTGCATTGCAACCGGTTATTGGATGAGGCCAATCAACAATAGTAGTACACTATTTGTACTAGCTTCACATGCTTCGCGCGTCGTGCGGGTGTTTTTACTGTAGCCATATTGTACTACGTAACCAGCACCTCGAATCCTTGATACTAGTAGTACTATATAGTAAGTAGTAGGAGTAGTAGGGTGGCATGGGCCAGAACAAGCATTCACGTCTAGGAGTACGGCACACGCCACTAGCACGAGTTCCATCTGACACCATATTTCTTGGAGTCCGTGCTAGAGCAATCTCTTCAACCTCATTGTTTCTCTAACTCAGCCATCGCGCGGCGGGCGAGGTGGGGGTTTGCCGATAATCAGTTTCCTCAACTGTGGTCCCACTTGCAAGGCCAACTCCAACGCTCTATCAATATATGGATGTACTCTTCTTCCCAATACAAAAACTTGCATCCATTCTACTCCCTCCGTTGAACAATACATGCCTTCTACTACCTCCGTCCTGGTTTATAGGTCCCCTTTGTAGTTTGTGTCAAATTTTGACTAAAGATTTAACTAACAAAATGTTAATGCATGTCAAGAAAAATTATCTCATTGGATTCGTATTTGAACATAGTTTTCAAAAATATAATGTTTGGTGACATGCGTAAACATTTTGTTAGTTTAATCTATGGTCAAAATTTGGCACGAAATATAATGGGGACCAATAAACCCGGACGGAGTTAGTATTTGTCAAAATATATATGTATCTAGACATGTTTTAGTATAAAGGCACATCCATTTTTGGACAAATGGAAGTCAAGTATTTTGAAACAGAGGGAGTACACAATAATTTTTTTAAGTTAGCACAACTAGTCTAATCCGAGAGCACAACCGAAGATTTGGTCGGGTTCTTCCTCCTTTTGCCGACACGTGGGACATCCAGCATCCAGGTTGTGTCATGAAAGAAAGTAGAGTGGTAGTTGATAAGTTGAAGCCAGAGATGTGCATCTTGGGTTAAACTGTAAATAGAATCTTACTACTCTTGAGTAACTCCAAAAGCGGCCATCGAAGATCTTTCTTGGATTTGTTTTTCATCACCAGCACGTCGAGGTGAAAGATGTGCAGGTTTAGTGGGTCCTCTTGCGTTTTCACTGACATGTGGGGCCGCATGTGAGCAAACAGACGATGGGCTCCGCACGTCCGCTGGCTGGCTGAGAAGAGAGATAAAGGAGGGCTGAGCACGGACTACAGGAAATTTGTTCTACGTAACCAACACCTTGATATTCGCGTGTGGTTGGTTGTAGAATAAAAAAAGGAGGTACCCCTACTTATGTTACTCCCACAATGCCTAGCCTAAGGTTAGTAGGTGACCTTGCGCTTGGTTCTTCGCCTCTTCCGGAAGTCGATGGTTCTACAGTAGTGCTTCTGGCAATCTGACACCAAATGAACTGTTGCACGTCCACCGCTTGTAAGCAAAAGTTTCTCCTCGTGCTGCGAGCCACTGCGCATGCGTTGGCGAGGGAGAAGGCGTAATCAAGCTTCTCGTTGTTCTGCGAGTTGATGGGACACATCAAAGTTATTTACTAGTAGTACGTACTCTCTCCAAAAAAGGGCTGACCATGTCATTGCTACCATCCCGTGCTCCGTTGTTGAGTACATGCACTATTCACATGCCATTCACGTGCCATCGAGGAGAAAAAATATTGCGTAGGTGCCATCGAAGTGCACGACTCACGTACGGAAAAGGGGTTCCCCCCGCTTTCCCCCCGCACGACTCACTTACGCACTACTTATCTGATTATCTCCATTTTCTTGCATGACACGTGCACCTTGATGCTAGATGTCTCGCGTGTTGGGAAAAGGATGAACAAAGCTCACGTAAAAGAAAAGAGTTGAAGAGCATAGATTCCCGACGACCGAGGAGGAGCAAGGAACCTCGCGGTGGAGCGTCTGCCAGGAACCTTGCCCGTTTTCCCCTGTTTTTTGCCGCCTGCCCACCTATAAACAACTAAAAGAACATGAACTTTTCTCTAACCACTAGAAACGGTACATCAGGATGCTAAGTTGAAGATGTTTTATACTCCCTCCGTTCCCAAATATAAGTCTTTTCAGATATTTCAATAAGGGACTACATACGAAACAAAATGAGTGAATCTACACTCTAAAATATGTACACAAGCCAACGCATTAACTCCATCTGATCCAACTCATGCACATACGTGCACAACATGGAGCACACAACGCATGTACACAAGACGTGCATGCACACACGCTCGGCCGCAGAATGCACGTGAATAACACATGCATGCGCACACACTCGGCTGCATGGAGGCGTGCACCATCCGCGGCGACGTCCGGTTTGTCATGCTACGGCGAAGCTCGCACGCAACGGCGCATACGCATCTCTTGCAGCACCTCTTTGTCATCGTTGCTCAACTACTAGTCGGAGACGAAGACGACTGCAGCCTCAGCCTTAGAGCTAGCACCGATGGAAAAACACGTACGCTGCACGCAAACGAGCACATACGGAGTGCCCACGATGTGGTGGTGGTGCGTCCCTAGTCGCCTCTACTCCTTCTGCGCATGTTGTCTACCAAGGCGGCTGCATGCTAATGATGATGTGGGTGAGATCTTCTAGGACTCAGATGATGACGAGGAAAATTATGAGACACAAGGTGACGTACACCGTCAAGGTCCACGGTCAAGGGGGTGCAAGCAAGTGCTTAGATGTGCTTAGAGCAAGTACAATAGAGCTGAGTCAGTGGGCTATAAGGAATAAACGGTAGTATATTTCTTCTTAGTTGGAGGAAAGAGAAGAGGAGAGAGAAGGTAAGCGGGCTCTTCGTGAAGAGCCAGCTCTAGCATGTGCTCCTAGGCACTTTGTACATGTTGACTATAAGATGGGCTGTAGGCTTATAGCCAGCAGGTGGCTATACTATTAATGCTCTTTAGATGAGGTGCTAAGTGCATTAAATGGCTTAGTAACTCAAGTCTTCAATGCATAGGTGCTTAGTTTATTGGTGCCACATCATATTTTATGCCTACGTGGCATGCTTAGCAGCTATACATGGTGGAGCACTGGGAGAGGCCAAGGCTGGTCATAGTGGGGAGTAACTTGTACTGTAACATATTACTATGTTACTCTAAACATCTCTATAAACCGGAAAGGAGGGAGTAGTAACATAGACTAGTGTCATATGTAGAGTATGGGAGCACATGATATTTCCCCGTCCGGACCAATCCCAAGTTGGCTTCTCACCTTCTTGGCCCAACAAAAACCCCTCCCCCCTCCGGCGCGTGCTTCCTGCCCAGCGCCAGCTGAGCCCGCCGCTCCACATTGATGGCAAGTCAGGGCGACGCGACCTCTCACTGCTTCCGCCGTTGAAGCAGCGCGCCGACCGAGGGCACCGCCAGCTGCACGCCCAGCATTTCAGACTACACATTGGATAGTAACTTTTAGAGCAAGTACTACAATTAGATGACATAAGCAGGCTATAAGGATTTAAATATAGTATTTGTGCTTAGTTGAAGGAGAGAGAAGAGGAGAGAGAAGAGAAGCGGATTGTTGACGTTTAGTCGGTTGTACTCGAACATACTCTACTTTGTGAGACAAAAGGTGGGGCCATTATTAACGATATTGTATTTATACTAAAGGGACTAACGGACGCCTTAATTACTCCATTTTTTGAGACAAACCTTGGTGGGGCTATTATTGACTTTTTTGAGCTATTGTTGACTTGGACGTGGGGTTTGGGGGGCAAAGGCCTACTATTATACTCCGACCTGACATGCTCTACCCTAGCTGCCGCTGTATCATATGGTTTCACACCATTCTAGATCTTAGCGCCGCCACACAATTCTTCTCCAGCCCTCCTTCCGGCGTGCACCGCGAGAAGGGATAGCAGTCCTCCGAACCCCGCCTTTCGTGATCCTGTACGGGAGAGGGGCGATCAGGTTTTTGGGCAGCACACTCTTGTGACTGCTGCCAGCGACGACTTCTTCAATGGCAGCCTTCTTCCCTGACCTCGGTAACCTCTTCATCAACGACATGAGTGACAACATCAACCACACCGGTTCTGCTCCCGCTGTACAGTATGTGATTCTGTCCTCCTGGTTTAGTCGACATCATTACTTTGATGTTTGCAATTGTCGTCATGATCTATTTACTGCTGATTCGGATTAAATCTCATACTAAATTGCTCATATATTGAACAATCCAATCCAAAAACCTGATCACAGGCAATTTACTCCGAGTGGTTTTGCTGCGCTTTTGAAGCCGCCTACTTTTAAGGGGGTGCAATATAAAAGGTGGCGCACAAGAGCAGTATATTGGTTTCAGATCATGTACTGCTATGACGCCACTAAGGGTAAGCCTGAGGGCGATCTTAATCCTACACAATAGGAAGCTTTTCAGAACATGGATACCCTCTTCAAAGCCGCCCCACTGAGTGTTCTTGACGATTCCATTGTGGATTCGAATATATCGTTTGACAATGGCAAAGACATGTGGGCTGTGCTTCAGGCCACATTTGGGCCCTCGGGCACTGGCAATGAGTTGTACGTCATGGAGCAATTCTGTGACTACAAGATGACTGATGAGCGCTCTGTTGTTCAGCAGACTCATGAGATATAGTCACTCTCTAAGGAACTTGAGTACTTTAAGTGTGTGTTTCCAGACAAATTTGCTGCTGGGACCATCATTGCCAAGCTTCCACCTTCGTGGAACGATTTTGCTACTTCTCTGAAAAACAAGAGACATGAGTTTTCCATTTTGGATCTCATTAGCACTCTTGATTTTGAGGAGAAGGCGAAAGCAAAAGACACACGTGCTCGGGTCGCCGAGGGAGCTTCTAGTGCCCACATGGTACACGAGAAGAACTTCCAGCCCAATCAGCCCCAAAACAACAAGAACAAATCTCAGGGGAAAGGCAAGTTTGATGCAAAAGAACAAGCCGTCACATTCTACAACTTCAAGAAGAATTCTTATAACGGGAAGGGATACAAACCTCAATTTTGGTAGCACCGCACAAAATTTATATGGTTGCATCTACCTACTATCAGCTAACCTCATGGTGCTCCAGGTATTCCTACATTCGTAACTAGGTACAATGACCACCGCAAGATGAAATTAGCTTATTCGTACGTTGACTTGCTGAATGCAGTGCGGAACGATCCTGTCATGTGTGGAGGAGCAAACAAGCAGTGCAGCCGAAGGTGGAAATCAACCAAGGACTTATGAAATTATATGTAATCTTCCTCAGGCAGGTCAGTATCCCCTTCTTCCAGATGATCGTGTTTTGTCATGCCGAGCTATTGATATGTGCTACTGTTTTCCAATACCGTTTAAGTATAGCTATTGTTTTCCTATGTTTTCAGATTCAGGACAATGAATATGATATCAGGGGAACTGGACAATATGGACCCATGTGAGTCATCTCTATTGCCTCATGTGTTTGCTGCAAATGTGTCAGCATCAATTGCAAGATGAGGCAGCTAGCTAGCTGTGGAGTAGCCAACATGCTCAAAGTGCTCGCAACATTGAGAAGAAACAAGCATGCCCAGGAAATTAATGCGTGCGCAGGGAGACCCTTTGGTCAGAGAAGCATCGAACGATTTTCTTTATTTCCACACCTTCTCACAGCTTTGTATATTGTTATAGTATGGTGAATCATTGAGATGCATAGACATGCTGAACTTTTGTTCTTCTGAATGTTAGTTTAATGTGAGTGTCTGCATCCAGTACCGCATCCTCTAATTTGGTGGATGCACACAGAGAAAATAAATCTCCTTAATTTACTCCATAACCACCCTATTAAATAGGCCTAGTAACAAACCAGGCGCATGCAGTGGCCGGCGGGCACATGCATCCTGCATGCAGCAACGCAAAAGAAGAGAGCGATTCTTGGGAAAAAGCGAGTAGTTAGTGCAGCGGGCCTTATAAACACGAACATCTCGCTCTCCCGCTTACGTATCCCCACCCAATTCCCCCCGCTCCCCAATCTTCCTCACTCGTCCACAAAACCCCACTCACCTTCTTCCTCACTCGTACAGAAAACGCTTGCTCCTCTTCTTCCACTCCTATAGAAATCCCCAGCCCTCCTTCTTCCCCACTCGCACTGCCACTAGGCTCGTCTCTGGCTACTCTGCTCAAACCCGTGAGCTCGGCGCGACGCCCACAAGGAAAATGGAGTCGGCTGGCCCCAGCGCCAAGAAGATGAGGCTCCCGCAAGCGGCAACGCCGGTTGTAGATCCAGCACCCGGTAGCGCGGGGAGAAGTGGCGAGCCCCCCCCCCCCACCCGGATCTGAGGAACCGGTAGAATCTCCGGTTGACCGTATCAGCGATCTCCCGGGTGTCATCCTTAAGGAGATCACTCGCTTCTCCCCACCAAGGATTGCTGCCGCACACAAGTCCTCTCAACTCAGTGGCGCCCTCTATGGTGCACCGCGCCCCTCAATCTCGACTGTCGTCAGATATCTGTCCTTCCTGAATTTGATCTCATCAGAGCCATCGTCTCTTCTCACTAGCAGGGCGCCGTTCAATGCCTCTGCATCCCGACAAGCTACCTGTTGTCCATACCCGGCAAGGTGGATGCTTGGCTGACATCCCCTAAATTCGCAAAACTCCAGCAGTTTGAGTTCTACCATTACCACGAAAGTTTCATACCACGAACATACCAAAAATTCATGCCCACACCACCTTGTCCATCTCGCGGTTTTCCTCCTCTCTCCACACCGCCACCTTCGCCCGGTGCCATCTACCAGACGATCTGATACAAATGCTTCGACTCCCACTGCTAAAAAAACTTTCGCTTGTGGTGGTTTATCTGTCGGAGGCCTCACTGCACAACATCATCCACTCCAGTTGCCCTGCCGTGGAGCGCTTGCTGATTGTTTTGGGAATAGAAATCAGTATCAGTTGTCTCCAAATAAAGTCGCCTCACCTTAAAAGCATTGGAATTTATTTTAAAGGACAGCAGCTCATCATTGAAGATGCCCCTTCACTTGAAAGGTTGCCCCTTCATAATTGTTATACACCTTCAGAAATAACTGTCGTCTCTGCGCCCAAACTGGAGACCTTGGGTGTAATTCGTGACCCATTTAATAATCACAAGGAGTTGGTGTTTGGCTCCTCACTTTTTCAGGTACCGTATATTATCATCTACACATTTGTAATCATATGCTGCATTTTTCATTTGTGCGCATAAGTTTTATATCATCTTGGAGTTCACTTTGGGTACTAATATTATGTTATATGCTCAATGAAGAGTTCGTCCATTGATAGCCTATCAATGCTGCTGGATTCTGTCAAGATCATATATATTAGTATGTGTAGTTTTGATCTGGACATAATTACTGGCTTGCTGCGATGCTTTCGATCTCTGGATAATTTATACATAGAGGTGATGATTTCATGCACATTGAAAGCCCGTATATATTGTACTAGAATTAACTGTTCAGCTGTCGTTCTTTCGACATACTCTTTTTTTAGACCTTAACTGTTTTCAATCTTCATGTCTACTTAGGGAGAACCACATGGAGACAAACATATAACCAATCGTTAGCGTAATAAGCACAAGGATTTTCTCAATTCTCATGACATTCGTTTGAGGACAATAACGATGGGACGATATGCATCCAACCAGGCAAACAGAAGCTTTGTCACATTCTTCCTGTTGAACATGAGGTTACTATTGTCCATGAGGCTTAATTTTTACAGCAAGAGATTTCTCACGGACGAACATGTTGAACAGCAAAAAAAAGAAGTTTCAGGTGGACAAATGGGCTTCTAAACGTGCTCGGCTTATATTTACAATAAGTTGTAGACATCCTGAAAAAATAATTTTTTTTGCACAGGATGTTGATTTTATGGATCAGACCGATCCATTTGTTTGTGACTGCAAAAAAGAGTGGTTGGGTTAGATGTTACTATCATGTTCAATCTGGGTTTTGTCTAAAAATTTGATGAACAATTAATCCTTGGGCTTTTTGTACCATTTGTATGCTTGAGTTGCATGTTGTTGCCCTCATACTCCCCTCCACCCGCCACTAGACTGCCGCATCTTCCATGGCTACTATTCGTTCTCATCCGAGGCCTTGCCGTCGTTCTCCGCCTTGGTTAGCTCACTGTGCCCGCCGCCGTCTGGCATTGTCAACATGGTCAACAACCAAGAGGAATCAGGAGATGACTGTACGTGGAGAGGCTGACAGTAGGGACCCACCAGGGTCATTGCATTTTGCAAGCAGGTGCCTTGTTATTACAAGCCAAAAAAATACTTCCTCCTAATTGTTTGACAACTAGGTTCCATGCCATTGTCAATGTAGTCAATAAACGAGAAAATTACATAACGAGAGGGTAACACCAGGGACCCAACAGCTCGCCCAGTTGTTTTTCAGTTTTAGAGAAGGAGCTCAACTGCGCGCTGTGCGGGGGTTGTGGCCCGTCTAGCCCACGCTTACGCTTTTATTAAGCACATGACGAGCCCAATTGATATATTTTTTCTTTTTGAAATTGGCTAGCCCAGTTCTTTTTTTTGGAGAATACCAAAACCGAGGCCTACTTGCTTTTCTCAGCCCTGCTGGGCTGCAAATCTTTCAAGACGAGGAAGGATAAGAAATGGGCTTCCCCAGAAAATGGGCTATAAGTTGTAAGAAATGGGATGTAAGTTTTTAAACCAAAGCCAACCGGCAATTGCATTAAAATATCATTTTTTCAGGATTTCTCTACTCCCTACTCTTATAAAAACCAAAGCCAACTGGCAATTACATTAAAATATCATCTTTTCTCCCACAAGATAAACTACTCATACAAATGCATCTTCATGTTTCGTGCAACGAACGGGCATCTTGCTAGTTAAGATTCTAAATTTCATTCATTTTTTTGCGGAGAATTGTTTTTTGAATTTTATTTTGATATAATTTTTTGAAAACTATTTTTGACGTGACTCGAAATTTCGTGATTAAAAGAGTTCGGACCCCACCGAAATATGCAAAATTTCATTGAATTTTTTAGCAGTGCCTAGAATATATGGTCTGTAATGCTAATAAAAAGAATATGGGCTTCAAATATCCTTAAGAATTAGCAAATGGACTGTAAATTATTGAAAATAATGGCTAATGGGTTGTATGCTGTTTTCCATAGATTTGGAGGTTGACTTTTGGGCCTACTAGGTTGACGATGACGCTGTCCTAAAAATTTTTTGACGCGTACGCAAGGCTTTGTCAACTTAGTCATCACACAATAGTGACTGTTGGATGTCCATCCAACGGCCGCTGTGCTTCTTCAATCTCTGATCTTCCTGCTCCAGCCACCCAAACCAGCGCCGGCGGGACTGCCTGGTCCCTCCTCCCGTGGCTGGCTGTGCTGCCGCCAGGCCATCCCTCTAACCACCCACACATTTTGTTATTTTCCGGCGATGTCAGCCTCACCCCGCAGCCGACCAGTTAGTGCTCGTTCTCCCCTCAGCGTGGGTATCCGCTGCGGTGGCTTCACCGGCTCCGGGCGGTTCTCTTCCTGGGCACCGCCCTCGTCCACCGCATTTGTGCTCTCGGCATGGCGAGGTCAACATGGTCAACAAACAACAGCCATCGGAAGAGGCTGACAGTAAGGGCCCACACAGGAAAATGCCTCCTTATTACGCGCAAAATAATGATTCCTCCACCTGATAGCTGAGACCCACCGGAAGGGTCTCTGTATTTCGCGAAAAAAACGTCCCCCCGCTGCCATCTTAGACCCACCGGAAATGCCTCCTTATTATGCACAAAAAAAATGAATACTCCCCCTGCTAGCTGGGACTCACCTTGGTGTGAGTTGACTTGTGGGCCTACTAAGTTTACGGGGACCGAGGCTTTGTCAACTTAGTCAATATGAACGACTCTACCTCAAGTGATGTAGTGCTTCTTCAACCTCTGGTCTTCATGCTCCAGCCGCCCAAAGCAGCGCCGGTCGTACCACGTGCTCCTGCCTCCCGTGGCCGACTATGATGCCGCGGAGGCCTCACCGCCCCCTACTACTCCCACCTCTGGCCAGGCCATCCCTCTACTCACCCACACCCCCTATTATTCTGCGGCGACGTCAGCCTCACCCGCGTACTCCTCTTCGCGTGGGCATCCACTGCTGCGTCTTCCTCGGCTCCGCGTCGTCCCCTTCCTAGGCCTCGCAGTCGTCCACCGCCGTGGTGCTCTCGGTGCGGCATGGTCAATGTGGTCAACGACCGACTTCCATCGGAAGAGTACTGTGCATGGAGAGGTCGACAGCTAGGTCCACGGTGGCCGCAAGGAAGTGCCTCCTTATTACGCGCAAAATAATTATTCCTCCACCTGACAGCTGGGACCCACCGGACGGGCCACCATATTTCGCGAAAAAACCATTTCCCCCCTGACTGCTGGGACCCACTAGATACACCTTCACACGCAAGGAAGTGCGTCCGGGCAAAAAAAAAACGATTCGCCCCCTGATTGCTGGGACCCACCAGCTACATCTTCGCATGCAAGGAAGTGCGTCCGGGCAAAAAATGATTCGACCCCTGACTGCTGGGACCCACCAGCCACATCTTCGCAGGCAAGGAAGTGCCTGACAGTCGGGACCCACCTGGTCGAAGTGTACGTAGCGTTGTCATTCTGGTCGCGAACGTGTATGTACATACTAGTCGATGTAGAGGCGCGCACTGATATGTCCATTTCGCATCATGCTTTAATATCAATATTTGTTGCATTATGGGCTGTTATTACACATTATATCTCAATACTTATGGCTATTCTCTCTTATTTTACAAGGTTTACCATGAAGAGGGGGAATGCCGGCAGCTGGAATTCTGGCTGAAAATGGAGCAAACATTGGAAACCTATTTTGCACAACTCCAAAAGTCCTGAAACTCCACGAAACCACCTTTTGGATTTATTAAGGAATTATGAGCAAAAGAAATAGGCCACGAGGCCCACACCCTGTCCAGGAGACTGGGGGGCGCGGCCCCCCTATAGGGCGCGCCCTTTATCTCCTGGGCCCCCTGGTGGGCCTCCAGCGACCATCTTCTGCTATATGAAGGGTTTTGTCCTAGAAAAATTCGTGGGCAAGCTTACGGGACAAAAATCCGCCGCCACGAGGCGGAACCTTGTCGAAATCAATCTAGGGCTCTGGCGGAGCTGTTCTACCGGGGACACTTCCCTCCGGGAGGGGGAAATCATCACCAACGTCATCACCAACGATCCTCTCATTGGGAGGGGGTCAATATCCATAAACATCTTCACCCGCACCATCTCCTCTCAAACCCTAGTTCATCTCTTGTATCCAATCTTGTATCCAAAACCACAAATTGGTACCTGTGGGTTGCTAGTAGTGTTGATTACTCCTTGTAGTTGATACTTATTGGTTTACTTGGTGGAAGATTATATGTTCAGATCCTTAATGCATATTATTACACCTCTGATTATGAACATGATTATGCTTTGTGGGTAGTTACTTTAGTTCCTGAGGACATGGGTGAAGTCTTGCTATTAGTAGTCATGTGAATTTGGTATTCGTTTGATATTTTGATGAGATGTATGTTGTCTCTCCTCTAGTGGTGTTATGTGAACGTCGACTACATGACATTTCACCATTATTTTGGCCTAGAGGAAGGCATAGGGAAGTAATAAGTAGATGATGGGTTGCTAGAGTGACAGAAGCTTAAACCCTAGTTTATGAGTTGCTTCGTTAGGGGTTCATATGGACCCATATGTTTAATGTTGTGGTTAGGTTTACCTTAATACTCCTTTTTGTAGTTGCGGACGCTTGCAATAGGGGTTAATCATAAGTGGGATGCTTGTCCAAGTTAGGGCAGTACCCAAGTGTCGGTCTACCCACATATCAAATTATCAAAGTACCAAACAAGAATCTTATGAACGTGATGAAACTAGCTTGACGATAATTCCCAATGTGTCCTCGGGAGCTCCTTCATTCTTATTAGAATTTGTCCAGGCTTATCCTTTGCTACATAAAGGATTGGGCCACCTTGTTGCACCTTATTTACTTTATTTACTTTTGCTCGTTACAATTTATGTGATCACAAAACTATCTATCACCTACTATTTCGGTGCTTGCAGAGAAAACCTTACTGAAAACCGCTTATCATTTCCTTCTGCTCCTCGTTGGGTTTGACACTCTTACTTATCGAAAGGACTACGATAGATCCCCTACACTTGTGGGTCATCAAGACTCTTTTCTGGCGCCGTTGTCGGGGAGCGTAGCGCTCTTGGTGAGTGGAACTTGGTAAGGAAACATTTATTTAGTGTGCTGAAATTTTCTGTTACTAGTCACTATGGAAACTAATCCTTTGAGTGGCTTGTTTGGGGTATCTTCACCCCAACCAGAGGAGCAAAGAGATGCTCCTCAACCTACTGAACTTTATGAAAATATTCACTTTGAGATTCCTTCGGGTATGATAGAAAAACTGCTAGCTAATCCTTTTGTAGGAGACGGAACTTTGCATCCCGACTTACACCTTATCTTTGTGGATGAAGTTTGTGGATTATTTAAGCTTGCAGGTATTCCCGATGATGTTGTCAAAAGGAAGGTCTTCCCTTTATCTTTGAAGGGAGATGCAATGACATGGTATAGGCTATGTGATGACACGAGATCTTGGAATTATAAGCGATTGAAATTGGAATTTCACCAGAAGTTCTATCCTATGCATCTTGTTCATCGTGATCGTAATTACATATATAATTTCTGGCCTCGCGAAGGAGAAAGCATCGCTCAAGCTTGGGGGAGGCTTAAGTCAATGTTATATTCATGCCCCAATCATGAGCTCTCTCGGGAAATGATTATTCAGAATTTTTATGCTCGACTTTCTCTTGATAATCGCAACTTGATCGATACTTCCGGTGTTGGTTCCTATATGCTGAAGACTATTGATTTCAAATGGGACTTATTGGAAAGAACTAAACGCAACTCTGAAGATTGGGGTTCCGACGATGGTAAGGAGTCAGGTATGACACCTAAGTTTGATTGTGTTAAATCTTTTATGGATACCGATGCTTTCCGTGGATTTAGCTCTAAGTATGGACTTGACTTTGAGATAGTAGCTACTTTTTGTGAAACTTTTGCTGCTCACGTTGATCTCCCTAAAGAGAAGTGGTTTAAATATAATCCGCCTGTTGAAGTGAAAGTAGTTGCACCTATTACAGTCGAAGAAAAGACTATTACATATAGTGATCCTATTATTCCTACTACTTATGTTGAAAAACCTCCTTTTCCTGTTAGGATAAAAGATCATGTTAAAGCTTCGACTGTTGTTCGTAAGAGTAATACTAGGACTTGTACACCTCCTGAGAAAATTAATGTTGAACCTAGTATTGCTATGATTAAAGATCTCTTGGATGAAGACTTAGATGGGCATGTTATTTCTTTCGTGGGTGAAACTGCTAATATTGCTAGACCCGATACTAAGACACGTAGACCTGTTATAGGCACGCCTGTTATTTCTGTTAAAATAAGATATCATTGTTATCATGGCTTATGTGATATGGGTGCTAGTGCCAATGTGATACCTTATGATCTTTATAAAGAAATTATGCACGATATTACACCAATTGAATTAGAAGATATTGATGTTACAATTAAGCTTGCTAATAGGGACACCATTAAACCTATTGGGATTGTTAGAGATGTTGAAGTCTTGTGTGGAAAGATTAAACACCCTGCTGATTTTCTTGTTCTCTGTTCCCCACAAGATGATTTTTGTCCCATTATTTTTGGTAGGCCTTTCTTGCATACTGCTAGTGCTAAGATTGATTGTGAAAAGAATATTGTCACTGTTGTCTTAGATGGTATGTCTCATGAGTTTAATTTCGCTAAGTTTAGTAGACAACATTGTGAAAAGGAATCATCTAGTAAGGATGAGATTATTGATCTTGCTTCCATTGCTGTTCCTCCAACTGATCCGTTAGAACAATATTTGCTAGACCATGAAAACAATATGTTTATGAAGGAAAGGGAAGAAATAGATGAAGTGTTCCTTAAACAAGAACCTATGCTAAAACATAATCTTCTCGTTGAAATTCTTGGGGATCCCCCTCCACCCAAGGGTGATCCCATGTTTGAACTCAAACCCTTACCTGATAATCTCAAGTATGCTTATCTTGATGAAAAAGAAATATATCCTGTTATTATTAGTGCTAACCTTTTAGAGAAAGAAGAAGAAAGATTATTGAAAACTCTAAAGAAGCACTGAGATGCTATTGGATATACCCTGGATGATCTCAAGGGCATTAGTCCCACATTATGTCAACACAAAATTTCAGTGGAGAAAGATGCCAAACCTGTTAGAGATCCTCAAAGACGATTAAATCCCAAAATGAAGGAAGTGGTGAGAAAGGAGATACTAAAACTCCTTGAGGCAGGTATTATTTATCCCATTGTTGATAGTGAATGGGTAAGCCCTGTCCATTGTGTCCCTAAAAAGGGAGGTATTACCGTTGTTCCTAATGCTAAAGATGAATTGATCCCGCAAAGAATTATTACAGACTATAGGATGGTAATTGATTTTCGTAAGTTAAACAAAGCCACTAAGAAAGATCATTGCCCTTTACCTTTTATTGATCAAATGCTAGAAAGGCTATCCAAACACACACATTTTTGCTTTCTAGATGGTTATTCTGGCTTCTCTCAAACACCTGTGTCAGCGGGGGATAAATTTAAAACTACTTTTACCTGCCCTTTTGGTACTTTTGCTTATAGACGTATGCCTTTTGGTTTATGTAATGCACCTGCTACCTTTCAAAGATGCATGATGGCTATATTTTCTGATTTTTGTGAAAAGATTTGTGAGGTGTTCATGGATGACTTCTCCGTCTATGGATCCTCTTTTGATGATTGTTTGAGCAACCTTGATCGAGTTTTGCAAAGATGCGAAGACACTAGTTTCGTCCTGAATTGGGAAAAGTGTCACTTTATGGTTAATGAAGGCATTGTATTGGGGCACAAGATCTCTGAGAGGGGTATTGAAGTTGATAAAGCCAAAGTTGATGCTATTGAAAAGATGCCATGTCCCAAGGACATAAAAGGTATAAGAAGTTTCCTTGGTCATGCCGGTTTTTATAGGAGGTTCATTAAGGACTTTTCTAAAATCTCTAGGCCTCTGACTAATTTATTGCCAAAAGATATTCCTTTTGTCTTTGATGATGATTTTGTAGACGCATTTGAAACACTTAAGAAAGCTTTGATCACAACACCTATTGTTCAGCCACCTGATTAGAATTTACCTTTTGAAATTATGTGTGATGCTAGTGATTATGCTGTAGGTGCTTTCTTAGGGCAAAGAGTCGATAAGAAATTGAATGTTATCCATTATGCTAGTAAGACTCTTGATACTGCCCAGAGAAATTATGCTACCACTGAAAAAGAATTCTTAGCAGTTGTGTTTGCATGTGATAAGTTTAGACCTTATATTGTTGATTCCAAAGTTACTATTCACACTGATCATGGTGCTATTAAATATCTCATGGAAAAGAAAGATGCTAAGCCTAGACTCATTAGATGGGTTCTCTTGCTCCAAGAATTTGACTTGCATATTATTGATAGAAAGGGAGCTGAGAACCCCATTGCAGACAACTTGTCTAGGTTAGCGAATGTTCTTGCTGACCCACTGCCTATTAATGATAGTTTTCCAGATGAACAATTAGCGGTTGTCAATGCTTCTCGTACTGCTCCTTGGTATGCTGACTATGCTAATTACATTGTTGCTAAATATATACCGTCTAGTTTCACATACCAGCAAAAGAAAAAGTTCTTCTATGATTTAATACATTACTTCTGGGATGATCCACACCTTTATAAAGAAGGAGTAGATGGTATTATTAGATGTTGTGTGCCTGAGCATGAACAGGAACAAATCCTACGCAAGTGTCACTCTGAATCCTATGGAGGACACCACACTAGAGATAGAACTGCACACAAGGTACTACAATCTGGTTTTTATTAGCCTACTCTTTTCAAAGATGCTCGTAAGTTTGTCGTATCCTGTGATGAATGCCAAAGAATAGGTAATTTCAGTTTACGTCAAGAAATGCCTATGAATTATTCTCTTGTTATCGAACCGTTTGATGTTTGGGGCTTTGATTACATGGGACCTTTTCCTGCCTCCAATGGTTATACACATATCTTAGTTGCTGTTGATTACGTTACTAAGTGGGTAGAAGCTATTCCAACTAGTAGTGCTGATCATAACACTTCTATTAAAATGCTTAAAGAAGTTATTTTTCCGAGGTTTGGAGTCCCTAGATATCTTATGACTGATGGTGGTTCACACTTTATTCATGGTGCTTTCCGTAAGATGCTTGCTAAATACGATGTCAATCATAGAATTGCATCTCCTTATCACCTGCAGTCTAGTGGTCAAGTAGAGTTGAGCAATAAAGAGCTCAAATTAATTTTGCAAAAGATTGTGAATAGATCTAGAAAGAATTGGTCCAAAAAACTTGATGATGCATTATGGGCCTATAGAACTGCATACAAAAATCCTATGGGTATGTCTCCATATAAGATGGTTTAAGAAAAGCATGTCATTTACCTCTTGAACTTGAACATAAAGCATATTGGGCTATTAAAGAGCTCAATTATGACTTCAAACTCGCCGGTGAGAAGAGGTTGTTTGATATTAGCTCACTTGATGAATGGAGAGCCCAAGCTTATGAGAATGCCAAGCTCTTCAAAGAAAAAGTCAAACGCTGGCATGATAAAAGGATACAAAAGCGTGAGTTTAACGTAGGAGATTATGTTTTATTATTCAACTCTCGTTTAAGATTTTTTGCAGGAAAAATTCTCTTCAAAATGGGAAGGTCCCTACGTTATCGAGGAGGTCTACCGTTCCGGTGCTATAAAAATTAACAACTTTGAAGGCACAAATCCTAGGGTGGTTAATGGTCAATGAATCAAGCATTATATTTCAGGTAACCCTATCAATGTTGAAACTAATATTATTGAAACCATAACCCCATAGGAGTACATAAGAGACACTTTCCAGAACGTTCCAGACTCCGAAAAGGCATAGGTACGTGGTACGGTAAGTATACCGACTCCAAAACAACTCTAATGGCAATTTTCACCAGTTTTGGTTATTTCAGAATTTTAGGAAGAAAGAAGTAGTCCGAAAGGGACACGAGGCTCCCACGAGAGAGGAGGGCGCCCCCCCTGTAGGGCGCGCCCCCTGTCTCGTGGGCACCTCGTGTGCCCCCCGGATTCCGTTTTCTTGTATGTTATGTATTTTGGTCGGTAAAAATTCATTATATATACTCCCGAAGGTTTTGGTCATCGTATCACGCAAATATCCTCTATTTTTGTTTTGAGCTGTTCCTGTTGCAGATTTGGAGCACCATGACTTCTCCCTCCTACAACAACGAAGACAAGGATGCCTGGCTATTGAAGATAGAGTTGAAAAGAGAGGAACCAGAAGAGATCAACAAGGATGAAGGGATCAAGAAGGCCATGGAGGTTCAAGCTTCGGTGGTGAAAGAAGAAGGCATCCCTAGCCCTTTACCTAACCTTTTCACTCCAACAGAGATTGAAGCTTTCAAGATGATTGAGTTAGCCCGCATACAAAACAAGTATCTCACACAGGAGAATATTTTGTTGAAAGATCATATTGCTGGGCTCAAGGGCATTATCCGCAAGTTGGAGGAGCTTTTACGCTCAATGTGCGATTGTCCACCATCATCATCACCACCTCCATCACCACAGAAGAAATAATCACATGGGTATGGGCACTCCCCTTGGCAACTGCCAAGCTTGGGGGAGGTGCCCCGGTATCGTATCACCATCACACTCCTATCTTTACCGCTTTATTTAGTTCGATCCTTTTAGTAGTATCTTGATCTATTAGTTCGAAGTTTTGATATCAAGTAGTTTTGAGTTTTTGTTGTCATCTCTTTTTGTAAGCGAGTCCCTGTGCTATCTATAATAAAGATTAGTGTTGAGTCAAGGGCTTTGCTATGTTACTATGATCTTGAGAAAGTAGAAAGAACAAAAGAGTTCATATTGAGCTTATGGATAGTGATAACTTCACACATAGAAAGTATGAGGCATAAAAATTGTTGAGAGTTGATGAATGTAGCCCTGGTCATCGTTGCAATTAATAGGAAGTGATAAGGAAAGAGGGGTTCACATATAGATATATTATCTTGGACATCTTTTATGATTGTGAAGCACTCATTAAGTATGACATGCTAAAAGAATTGATGTTGGACAAGGAAGACAACGTAATGGTTTATGTTTACCGACATCTCAGTTAAAGTATATTGTTAGTGACCTTCTGAACATGTTGAGCTTTCCTTTCCCCCTCATGCTAGCCAAAACCCCTTGCACCAAGTAGAGATACTACTTGTGCTTCCAAACTTCCTTAAACCCAGTTTTGCCATGAGAGTCCACCATACCTACCTATGGATTGAGTAAGATCCTTCAAGTAAGTTGTCATCGGTGCAAGCAATAAAAATTGCTCTCTAAATATGCATGACTTATTAATGCAGAGAAAATAAGCTTTGTAAGAACTTGTTGTGGAAGTAATAAAAGCGACAGAGTGCATAATAAAGGTCCACATACAAAGGGCAATACAAAGCGACGTTCTTTTGCATTAAGATTTTGTGTATCCAACCCTAAAAGCGCATGACAACCTCTACTTCTCTCTGCGAAGGGCCTATCTTTTACTTTATGCTTGAGTCAAAGTGATCCTGACCCTTCCACTTTTTCATTTTATCCTTTGGCAAGCTCCTCGTGTTTGAAAGGTCATGATACATATATCAAATTAAATGTAAGTTGGCATAGGCTATTATTGTTGACATCACCTAAAGGTGAATATGTTGGGAGGCAACATAATAAGCCC
The DNA here is from genome assembly GCF_018294505.1 of Triticum aestivum. Classification (NCBI taxonomy): domain Eukaryota; kingdom Viridiplantae; phylum Streptophyta; class Magnoliopsida; order Poales; family Poaceae; genus Triticum; species Triticum aestivum. Next base: position 272,701,950 of record NC_057801.1, read on the forward strand.
CTATCTTTCTCAGTGTCCGGCTGAAACTCTATAACCAGAAGTATTGAGTGAGTGTTAACAATTATGGGGGACTACGAGATAGTTGAGTATGTGATCTTGTTGAAAAGCATATTATTAACTCTTTCTGATGTTACGATAAATTGCAATTGCTTCAATGACTGAGATTATAGTTTGTTAGTTCCCAATGAAGTTTATGAACCATACTTGACATTGTGAATTGCTTATTACTTGAACATAGGAAACCATATGCCAATATATATATATATATATATGCTATTGTTATTAGAATGATCATGATTCCCTCATGTCCGTATTTTATTTTTATCGACACCTCTATCTCTAAACATGCGGACATATTTCTCGATCTCGGTTTCCGCTTGAGGACAAGCGAGGTCTAAGCTTGGGGGAGTTGATACGTCCATTTTGCATCATGCTTTTATATCAATATTTATTGCATTATGGGCTGTTATTACACATTATATCTCAATACTTATGGCTATTCTCTCTTATTTTACAAGGTTTACCATGAAGAGGGGGAATGCCGACAACTGGAATTCTGGCTGAAAACGGAGCAAACGTTGGAAACCTATTCTGCACAACTCCAAAAGTCCTGAAACTCCACGAAACCACTTTTTGGATTTATTAAGATATTATGAGCAAAAGAAATAGGCCAGGGGGCCCACACCCTGTCCAGGACACAGGGGGGCGCGACCCCTATCTCCTGGGCCCCCTGGTGGGCCTCCGGCGACCATCTTCTGCTATATGAAGGGGTTTGTCCTGGAAAAAATCATGGGCAAGCTTACGGGACGAAACTCCGCCGCCACGAGGCGGAACCTTGGCAGAATCAATCTAGGGCTCTGGCGGAGCTGTTCTGCCGGGGACACTTCCCTCCGGGAGGGGGAAATCATCACCAACGATCCTCTCATTGGGAGGGGGTCAATCTCCATCAACATCTTCACCAGCACCATCTCCTCTCAAACCCTAGTTCATCTCTTGTATCCAAAACCACAAATTGGTACCTGTGGGTTGCTAGTAGTGTTGATTACTCATTGTAGTTGATACTTATTGGTTTACATGGTGGAAGATTATATGTTCAGATCCTTAATGCATATTATTATACCTCTGATTATGAACATGATTATGCTTTGTGCGTAGTTACTTTAGTTCCCGAGGACATGAGTGAAGTCTTGCTATTAGTAGTCATGTGAATTTGGTATTCGTTTGATATTTTGATGAGATGTATGTTGTCTCTCCTCTAGTGGTGTTATGTGAACATCGACTACATGACACTTTACCATTATTTGGGCCTAGAGGAAGGCATAGGGAAGTAATAAGTAGATGATGGGTTGCTAGAGTGACAGAAGCTTAAACCCTAGTTTATGAGTTGCTTCGTTAGGGGTTCATATGGACCCAGATGTTTAATGTTGTGGTTAGGTTTACCTTAATACTCCTTTTTGTAGTTGCGGACGCTTGCAATAGGGGTTAATCATAAGTGGGATGCTTGTCCAAGTTAGGGCAGTACCCAAGTGTCGGTCTACCCACATATCAAATTATCAAAGTACCGAACGAGAATCTTATGAACGTGATGAAACTAGCTTGACGATAATTCCCATTGTGTCCTCGGGAGCTCCTTCATTATTATTAGAATTTGTCCAGGCTTATCCTTTGCTACATAAAGGATTGGGCCACCTTGCTGCACCTTATTTACTTTATTTACTCTTGCTCGTTACTATTATCTTATCACAAAACTATCTATCACCTACTATTTCAGTGCTTGCAGAGAAAACCTTACTGAAAACCGCTTATCATTTCCTTCTGCTCCTCGTTGGGTTCGACACTCTTACTTATCGAAAGGACTATGATAGATCCCCTACACTTGTGGGTCATGACACACGTGTAGTAGTAGAGGAGCGCACGTGTCATAGTAGAGGCGCGCACGTAGCATGTACATGTACGTACGGCGGCGAGGGTGAAAGAAAGAAAATACGGCCACGTACGTATATACGGGCAGGTTCTGGAACGCCTACTCGCGCATATGTACATGGCTGGGTCGGAACGGAGAAACAGCATCGTCGTCGTGTTCATGGGGAGCCAACCATCTGGGTCGGAACGGAATGCGTGGTCGTGGTCATCGGGAGGGCTTGGAGGGAATAGGCGATGGAAACGAGGCCTCACGTACCGCACAACGGAGGAAACGGACCTCCTACGTTTGGAACGGGGACCTGTTGATCGGGAGGGGTGTGGCGTACCGCAAAACGGAGGAAACAGACCTCCTACGGTCGAAATGGGGGTCCTGTTTATCGAGAGGGGTGTGGCGTACCACAAAACGGAGGAAACGGACCTCCTACGGTCGAAACGGGGGTCCTGTTGATCGGGAGGGTGTGGCGTACCGAAAAACGGACGAAACAGACTTGTGTTGGAGCGTTACGGTCGAAACGGGGGTCCTGTTCATCGGGAGGGGTGTGGC
>NC_057801.1:272704884-272707427 GCF_018294505.1 Triticum aestivum
GGCCTCAGTTAGCAGCAGTAGCGAAGGAATCGCTCCATCGGGTTCAGTTAACAACCATCGATCGATCGCTCGGGTTCAGTAACGCGTAGCCTGCAGTGCAATCACTCGGGTTCAGTTAGAGGCCAACACCTTGCTCGGGTTCAGTTAGAGCCAACGCCTCACACACACTCGCGTACGTGTACGAAAGAAACGTGCATCGCTCGGCCCCCGACCTCCCACCGTAACCGGCAACTCCCCAAAATTTTCCTACCCCTCGCTTCTACCATAGTTTTTCTGTCATGGACGGCCCAAAGAATGTCATGCAGCTGCGTCTCCGGCCCGCCCAAGACGAAAAGCCCATTTTCTGTCATGATTTTTTTCATAGAAGTAGGAGCCCACCACATCTATGATGATACCGGGTTTTGTCACAATTATCGTCATAGAAGTGTCATATGTATGACAGAATTTTTTTTCGTTCGGCCCAAAATGTCACGGATGTGTCTTTTTTTTGTAGTGGGCTAAGCAGGATGGCATTGCAAAATTCACATATATGATGCCTGGCTAAACAAGATGGCATTGCATAATTCACATAAACGATGAATAAACTAAACAGATGGCATTCATACAAAGGATGTCTAAAATGAGCAGATGACATATTTGATGTATAAAGTAAGCAATGCAAGACACCATATGCATGATATAACCAACATCAGCATGCCAAGTTAGAGCGAAGACCTCAGGGGGTAAATAGGAGTTGTCTTCTCCTTCTGAATCCCCCTCAGAACAGATATCTTCCTCTTGATTACAATCCGAAATGCATGGAGGGGGGCTGCCTTTGCGCCTACCATGGAGCGACGTCTACATAAAATTTTATTGCCATGCAAGGCTCGTCTCTTTTGCTCTACATGTTCAGTTCCATTGTTTACAATAACTGTCATGCATAGGAATAAAACATAGTGAGATTATGTAAGGAGTGCATGCAGAAATCCAGAGTGATGGTAGCAACCTGTGGATAGACCCAAAACCAATAATAGCAGGCAGATAATGGCTTCAGTTAAAAAATACAGATAATGGCTTCTTTACTGTTTGTTTCCCACCCAACATGAAACTCATAGTAGACACCGGAGATTAACCAGATAAAAGATAGATACTATTGATAGCGGCCTCGATATGTACCCAACAACCATTTAAAAACTCAAGTTTGACCATTAGTTTGGAGCTGACTCAGAGTCTAATCGGTGAATAGGACGATAAAGTAGCATGTAATATTAAGCGATGCATAACGTAAGCAGACACGAAAGAGTGCGACCTCTCTTGCGGACCTGTGCAGTCCTCGAGGTCATCTGCTCGGTTGATGATGGTAATGCAATTTTCATGGCTGCCAGCGGCGGGGAAGAAGATCTGAGGCGGTGATAGACATTCTGGAGGCCGGATCCCTGCTGTGCTGGACCCTTCTGTCGTTGGAGCAGCTGAGCTGGGTTGGACGACGGTGCAGCAGGAGCGAGACAAACCACGCAAGGTTTTCTTTGACAGCTATATGTAAGAGAAGTAATTCTGTAAGGGCTCGTTTGAATTGGAGGATTCCAACAATGCAGGGATAGGAAATAGACAGGAATAGGATAGGAATGCTCGTGCAAAATAGAGAATTTAAAAACAAAGGATTTCTGCCAATCTAGGTGTTTGATTCACAATAATTGGAAGATCACAGGATGCAAAGAAGCATGGTGAGATTAAGTCAAACCACAAGAAAATGTACTGTTATAATGCTGTTATGCTACTATCTTTTAGTCTTGTGCTTCATGAATAGGAATTTGAAAAGGAGGACAAGTGAAAATTAAAATTCCTACGTTTTCCTTTCAAGGAGACACTAAAGGAACAAATCCGTGTGCTCAGTGGACAATATATATAACATGTAGAGTAAAAAAGAGATGCAACAAGTGTACAACCTCTTTGGTGAAGCCATGTCGGTCTCAGCGTGATTGGGTTGGCCGGTGAGGATGCTCTGGCTGACTTTGGTGTCGGAGGAGGGGAAGAAGATCTTAGGCGTCTGGAGATGGAGCCCGAGGTACTGCTCCGCTGTGATGGAGGGTTTCATCGTTGGAGCAGCTCCGGTGAGTTGTACGACGCCGATGCTGAAGCAGGACAAGAGAGACAATGAACAACATTAACCTGAGTGGAATTCTAATAGCATCTCCAATACATGACGTAAAATACATAACCACAAAGTGCTAGATGTAAAATACATCAGCCGCTCATCTCTAAACTTAACTGTCAAAACTGAACTTAACTGTCGAAACTGAATTTTGCCGTCGAAACTGAATTTTGCTGTCGAAACTAAATGCACTAGCAAGGTGAGGCTACACGTCGGTCGGCTAACTTTTTCATCTCTGGTCAGTCGATTTTGCAGTCGTTGGATACGAAATCAAGGGCCTGCGGTTCATCTTCAACCTCCACCCCCCTGAGCCGCCAGCCACCACCGGCCAAACAGCAGCCCCCCGCCGCCCGCGGCAGGCGGTGCGCCGCCCCACCCGCCCCGTAAACACTCCCCACCGCTGGTCCGACGC
>NC_057801.1:272707801-272710837 GCF_018294505.1 Triticum aestivum
GATCCCCACGCCACCGCCCCGCCAACGCCCCGCCAACGACCCGCCACCGCCGGCGACCACCGCCCTCATCCTGAACCCTAACATAGATAGTGGGGTACCTCTCCGGCAAGCCCCCCTCCCTGCTGCGGCTGGTTCTTCCTTCACCCCGGCGAGCCCCCCACCCCCTGAAAATCGACTAATCCAAAAGTCGATTCAGTCGACTGAAGTGTAGCTAAATCAGAGCAGCATCGCAAGCAAGAGCAAGAGCGAGAGCAGCAGCGCGAGCAAGAGCAATAGCAGACCAGGCAGGGGATCGAGAGCAAGAGCAGAGCAACAGCGCAAGCAAGAGCTAAAGCAGCAGCAGCTCCTACTGATGTGGACGTCGCCGCCGAGGGAGCGATGCCGTGGAGGAAGTGGCTGGCGACACCGCCGTGGCTGGAGCCGCGCCGTGTCGGCTCGGGACCGAGCGCCGGCAGCACCGTGAGATCGAATCAAGAAGAAAATGCGGCGATTAATGTACAACCTCTTTGGTGGCGCCGATTAGGCCACAACTTCATCCGAGGAAACGATGATGATGATGCTCTTCCGGTGGTGCAGATGAAGACGGTGGTGTGGGAATGGAGGTGGCGTGAAAGACGAGGGGAACATCGGGGCAGCTCCTTGGAGGTGGAGGACGGGGTGGCTGAACCGGCGGGACGATGAGATCGACGACGGATCCTCATCCGGTACGATGGATGAGGGACGTCGAGGTGTTGCTATGGACGACGTCGTCAGGGAAGAGGCTCCGACTGGGTGGCGGACGGAGCAGGGTGTGGGGTTTCGTCGCGGGTTTTCGCGGCCTCGGTGTATGAATGGGTGGGCGGATGGGATGGTAGTGGGGAACCATGGCTTAGAGACGCGCTTGTCCGAAATGTGGGGTAAGTTACGAAAGTACCCCCCACCAATTTGAGGCGGTTCTTTCGGTTCAGGGGTACCACGGGCATTTCGTGTGTCGGGATTTCACAGGAGGTGGGAGTTTTCACGCGCGTTGTAATTTCGGAATAGCAAGGCGCGGGTTGAGATGGAGGGAGTTGTCGGAGCACAACAAGACAAAGATATATCTTAAATATTTGGAGCTATCAAAGCGCGGGTTCAAATTTCCGGACAAGCCTAACGTGTACTGCACCAAATCAATGCGCACTACAAATGTCATTCAAAACTTTGAATTCATGTTATGTTCAATTAAAATATTTCGCTACGTGTATAATGCATGCAACCTACTACTCAAATGAACGTTTTAGTGCATTCCAAACGTATATACTACTGCTTCAATATGAACTAAATTTGAATTCGTTTCTCTATTTGAATAAGATCTACAGTAATTATTGTTGTGAAGTCAGAGCATTTGAATTCGTTTCTCTGTTTTAATAAGATCTACAATCATCATTATTGTCAAATTAAACCATCGTTTGTGTATTATCTCAACAGCACACCACATGATTAGTCTCGAGTTACATATGAACTATGTGTACTATATGAACTCGAACTAGATTTTTTGAGTCCACTTTATTTTGATTTCAAATCACATTACATTTCTAGCTCTAGCTAGATCTTCATAATCTAAACCATGTCTCATATGTATAATGTGTTTATCACATTATGTATGGTGCCCCCCTATGCCTACAAGTATTTAGATGTGAGTTGCAAACACCACACATTACCGCAAATTCAAATAAAATGTGAGAATGTTCAATATATAGTATTGTTTAGATTGCTCGATATTTAGTTGTAAGCTGCAAACGCCACACATTATCACAAATTCAAATAAAATGTGAGATTGTTTGATGTATAGTATGGTTTAGATTGTTCGGCATTTAGCTGTGAGTTGCAAACGCCATACATTATCACATTATGGTATAACATGTGCACAGCACGTGTATCACTGCTATATTCATGCATGCAATGTTTAAAACACTATGATCTCCTATTCAAATATATGAATCCGCTTTCATATCAAATTATGATCTTTGTTAGTCTCTTACACCCACACAATCCTCTAACCTTTGTAGCTACCACTAACTTTCTCTCGTGCATGCACATGCCCTCCTCGCCCTCCCCCTCCCTCGGCATTCTATCCACCGGGCACATTCATTTTTTCTTTAGGTCATTCTCCCAGAGTCTCCACAACTCCCTTCCGACACACACTGATCGATAAACCTCTCCAGCGATGCCTGCCTACAACATACACACACACCTTCAATCTCCTCCTTTATGTGTCCTTGCCTCGTGTCTCTCATACGGTCAGACACACGTGTAAACTCTCGCCCTCTTTTCATCGATCTCACAACCGCACACTCCTCCCCCTATCTAGCTAGTAGTTGGGCCTCTCGCACCACCTCCTAGCTCCATTCTCTCTGTCTATCCGTCTCGCTGAGCCTTATTTGCCTCTAAAAATGGATGTACACCGAACGATCTCTCTCTATACATATAGCTAGCTAGGTCCTTATAACTTGTTTTTACCCACACGTCGATCGATCTACCTCATTAGTTGTGTCTCTCCCTTCCTCCGACAAACATCTAGTTAGGTTTGCTTACCAAACACATGGTTCCCCTTCATCATCCATGGATGCGTCCCAACAGATCTATCACGCACAGGCACACACAGAAACACATCCCCACTCTTATTGATAACACTGCAGTTCCACCCTCAGTTTGTCTAGTAGGCCTCTCCCAACATCTCCGAGAAGCAACTCCATCACCCATCCAACACTCTACCCCTCTCCCTCCCTCTCCCTCCATCTCTGTCTCTCTCTGTTCTCTCTCTCTGTCCCATCATATTTCCCGTCCTTCAGTTATATATGGATGTCGACCGATCTCCCTCAAGACATAGTTGGGTCTCTCCTTCTCAACACATATACGAGTCGTTCTACCTCTACAGTTAGGCCTTTGCCTACCCCTCCCCCACCCCCTCCCCACACACACACCGATACATCGAGCGCTCTAGTCATGTCTCCCTGCCACACACAAACTTGACATGTGCCCTCTAACATTCCGGTAGGCCAGTCGCCCTATATCTTT